>NW_025210301.1:7686-11445 GCF_004010195.1 Chiloscyllium plagiosum
GGTGTGAGGGGTCTGATCCTGGTGTGAGGGGTCTGATTCTGGTGTGTGGGGTTGGATCCTGGTATGAGGGGTCTGATCCTGGTGTGAGGGGTCTGATTCTGGTGTGTGGGGTTGGATCCTGGTATGAGGGGTCTGATCCTGGTGTGAGGGGTCTGATTCTGGTGTGTGGGGTTGGATCCTGGTATGAGGGGTCTGATCCTGGTGTGAGGGGTCTGATTCTGGTGTGTGGGGTTGTGAACCTGGTGTGAGTGTCTGATCCTGGTGTGAGGGGTCTGATCCCGGTGTGGAGGTCTGAACCTGGTGTGAGTGTCTGATCCTGGTGTGAGGGGTCTGATCCCGGTGTGGAGGTCTGAACCTGGTGTGAGTGTCTGATCCTGGTGTGAGGGGTCGGATCCTGGTGTGAGGGGTCTGATCCTGGTGTGAAAGGTCTGATCCCGGTGTTGGGGTCTGATCCCGGTGTGAGTGGTCTGATCCTGGTGTGGGGGTCTGATCCCGGTGTGAAAGGTCTGATCCCGGAGTGAGGGGTCTGATCCCGGTGTGAAAGGTCTGATCCCGGTGTGAGGGGTCTGATCCCGGTGTGAGGGGTCTTGATCTCGGTTTTGGGGTCTGATCCCGTTGTGAGAGGTCTGATCCCGGTGTGAGGGGTCTTGATCCCGGTGTGAGGGGTCTTGATCCCGGTGTTGGGGTCTGATCCTGGTGTGAGGGTCCGATCCCGATATGAGGGTCTGATACTGGTTGTGAGGGTCTTTTCCAAGTGTTGGGGTCTGATCCCGGTGTGAGGGGTCTGATCCCGTGTGGGGGTCTGATCCCGGTGTGAGGGGTCTTGATCCCGGTGTTGGGGTCTGATCCCCTTGTGAGTGGTCTGATCCCGGTGTGAGGGGTCTTGATCCCGGTGTGAGGGGTCTTGATCCCGGTGTTGGGGGTCTGATCCCGGTGTTGGGGTCTGATCCCGGTGTGGGAGTCTGATCCCAGTGTGAAGGGTCTTGATCCCGGTATTGAGGTCTGATCCCAGTGTTGGGGGTCTGATCCCGGTGTTGGGATCTGATCCCGGTGTGTGGGGTCTGATCCTAGTGTCGGGCTCTGATCCCGATGTGAGGGGTCTGATCCTGGTGTGTGGGGTCTGATCCCGATGTGAGGGGTCTGATCCTGGTGTGAGTGTCTGATCCTGTTGTGAGGGTCTGATCCCTTTGTGAGGGGTCTAATCCTTGTATGGGTGGTCTGACCCCAGTGTGAGGGGTCTGATCCTGGTGTGTGGGGTCTGATCCCGGTGTGAGTGTCTGATCCTGTTGTGAGGGGTCTGATCCTTGTATGGGTGGTCTGACCCAGGTGTGAGGGGTCTGATCCTGGTGTGTGGGGTCTGATCCTGGTGTGAGGGGTCTGATCCCGTTGTGAGGGATCTGATCCTTGTATGGGTGGTCTGACCCCGGTGTGAGAGGTCTGATCCTGGTGTCAGTGTCTGATCCTGGTGTCAGTGTCTGATCCTGGTGTCAGTGTCTGATCCCGGTGTGAGGGTTTGATCCCGGTGTCAGGGCCTGATCCTGGTGTGAAGGGTCTGACCCTGGCGTGGTGGTCTGATCCCGGTGTGAAGGGTCTGATCCTGGTGTGGTGGTCTGATCCCGGTGTGAGGGGCCTGATCCCAGTGTGAAGGGTCTGATCCTGGTGTGGTGGTCTGATCCCGGTGTGAAGGGTCTGACCCTGGTGTGGTGGTCTGATCCCGGTGTGAGGGTCCTGATCCTAGTGTGAAGGGTCTGACAATGGCGTGGTGGTCTGATCCTGGTGTGAAGGGTGTGATCCTGGTGTGGTGGTCTGATCCCGGTGTGAGTGGTCTGATCCCGGTGTGAGAGGTCTGATCCCAGTGTGAGAGGTCTGATCCCGGTGTGAGGGGTCTGATCCCGGTGTGAAGGCTCTGATCCCGGTGTGGGGGTCTGATCCCGGTGTGGGAGGTCTGATCCCTTGTATGGGTGGTCTGACCCCGGTGTGATGGGTCTGATCCTGGTGTATGGGGTCTGATCCCGGTGTCAGTGTCTGATCCCAGTGTGAAGGGTCTGATTCCGGTGTGCGGGTCTGATCCCGGTGTCAGTGTCGGATCCCAGTGTCAGTGTCTGATCCCAGTGTGAAGGGTCTGATTCCGGCGTGAGGGGTCTGATCTTAGTGCCTGGGGTCTGATCCCGATGTGGGAGTCTGATCCCAGTGTGAGGGTCTGATCCTAGTGTCGGGCTCTGATCCCGGTGTGAGAGGTCTGATCCCGGTGTGTGGGGTCTGATCCCAGTGTGAGGGGTTCTGATCCCGGTGTGGGGGTCTGATCCCGGTGTGAAAGGACTGATCCCGGTGTGAGGGGTTTGATCCCGGTGTGGGGGTCTGATCCTGGTGTGAGGGGTCTGATTCTGGTGTGAGGGGTCGGATCCTGGTGTGAGGGGTCTGACCCTGGTGTGAAAGGTCTGATCCCGATGTGGGGGTCTGATCCCGGTGTGAGTGGTCTGAACCCGGTGTGTGGGGTCTGATCCCGGTGTGAGGGGTCTGATCCCGGTGTGGGGGTCTGATCCTGGTGTGAGCAGTCTGATCCTGTTGTGAGGGGTCTGATCCCGGTGTGAGAGGTCAGATCCCGGTGTGCGGGTCTGGTCCCGGTGTGAGTGGTCTGATCCCGGTGTCAGTGTCTGATCCCAGTGTCAGTGTCTGATCCCGGTGTGAAGGGTCTGATCCCGGCGTGAGGGGTCTGATCCTAGTGCGTGGGGTCTGATCCCGATGTGAGGGGTCTGATCCCGGTGTTAGGGTCTGATCCTAGTGTCGGGCTCTGATCCCGGTGTGAGAGGTCTGATCCTGGTGTGAGTGTCTGATCCTGTTGTGAGGGGTCTGATCCCTTTGTGAGGGGTCTGATCCTTGTATGGGTGGTCTGACCCCGGTGTGAGAGGTCTGATCCTGGTGTCAGTGTCTGTTCCTGGTGTCAGTGTCGGATCCTGGTGTGAGGATTTGATCCCAGTGTCAGGGCCTGATCCTGGTGTGAAGGGTCTGACCCTGGCGTGGTGGTCTGATCCCGGTGTGAAGGGTCTGATCCCGGTGTGAAGGGTCTGATCCTGGTGTGGTGGTTGATCCCGGTGTTAGGGTCCTGATCCTGGTGTGAAGGGTCTGACCATGGCGTGGTGGTCTGATCCCGGTGTGAAGGGTGTGATCCTGGTGTGGTGGTCTGATCCCGGTGTGAGTGGTCTGATCCCGGTGTGAGGGGTCTGATCCCAGTGTGAGCGGTCTGATCCCGGTGTGAGGGGTCTGATCCTGGTGTGAAGGCTCTGATCCCGGTGTGGGGGTCTGATCCCGGTGTGGGAGGTCTGATCCCGGTGTGCGGGTCTGATCCCGGTGTGCGGGTCTGATCCCGGTGTGAGTGGTCTGATCCCGGTGTCAGTGTTTGATCCCAGTGTCAGTGTCTGATCCCAGTGGGAAGGGTCTGATTCCGGTGGGAGGGGTCTGATCCTAGTGCGTGGGGTCTGATCCCGATGTGGGAGTCTGATCCCGGTGTGAGGGTCTGATCCTAGTGTCGGGTTCTGATCCCGGTGTGAGGGGTCTGATCCCGGTGTGTGGGGTCTGATCCTGGTGTGAGTGTCTGATCCTGTTGTGAGGGGTCTGATCCCTTTGTGAGGGGTCTGATCCTTGTATGGGTGGTCTGACCCCGGTGTGAGGGGTCTGATCCTGGTGTATGGGGTCTGATCCTGGTGTGAGGTGTCTGATCCTGGTGTGAGGGGCCTGATCCTTGTATGGGTGGTCTGACCC
>NW_025210301.1:18272-19000 GCF_004010195.1 Chiloscyllium plagiosum
TGTCTCTCCCCCCATCTCTGTTGTGTGTCTCTCTCCCCCCATCTCTGTTGTGTGTCTCTCTCTCTCCCACGTCTCTGCCTCTCGCTCTGCGCTGTGTCCCTGCTATTGCAGCCTCTCCCCTCCTGTCCAATCCCTCTCTTCCCTTCCTGCTTCTTTTTTTAACTTCCCCCTGAGGTGTGTTCAGCGTGTACCTCGCCCGTCCCTTTGTGGACCCCCCTCCTTCCACCCACCCATCAGGCTGTGTGAAAGGGAGATTGTTCAAATCACTCGGCTGCTGCTCTGAGACAAGTACGCGCCTGCACTAACTCAACCAGATCTTTTACACTTCTCCCCAGGTCCTACCCAGCCAGGAGGTAAATTCCAACACACTGCAGTCATCTCAGCACCACCGGCGTTCTGGCTTGTCTTAAAAATACTCAGTGCCTCTTGGGAGTGTGTTGAGAGTTTAAGCCGAGCCCCTTGGTATCTAAAGTTAGCACAGACTGGCTAAAAATAGTCCTCCATGTCAGAAATTACAAGCAGAATGAGAGTCACTTTCTCATCGGGTCCAGGGAGTTGAACAAAGTTTTTTTCTCTCTCTCTCTCTCTCGCCACAAGCCTGGCTTTAACGAGCCATTGCTTAAATAAACAGGAAGTTTTAGTCACTGTGTGATCTTTGACGTCAGTTGTGAAGGCATCAAACTTACTGACCACAGTGGGGGCTCTGATACTCGGCGAGGGAGCGAGTC
>NW_025210302.1:0-13051 GCF_004010195.1 Chiloscyllium plagiosum
GGTTAGATGTTTTTCAGGATGTCCAAGAATGTAGGAAGGCTGTGGAGAAGGTAGCACTGACAGAGAATACTTGCAGACACCGAGATGGGTTCAAGTATGTATACTTCAACGCAAGGAGCATCAGAAATAAGGTGAGTGAACTTAAGGCGTGGATTGGTACTTGGGACTACGATGTTGTGGCCATCATGGAAACGTGGATAGAAGAGGGACAGGAATGGTTGTTGGCGGTTCCTGGTTACAGTTGTTTCAGTAAGATTAGGGAGGGTGGTAAAAAAGGAGGGGTGTGGCGTTGCTAATTAGAAATGGTATAATGGCTGCAGAAAGGCACTTCGAGGGGGATCTGCCTTTGGAGGTAGTATGGGCTGAAGTCAGAATTGGGAAAAGAGCAGTCACCTTGTTGGGTGTTTACTATAGGCCCCCCCAATAGCAGCAAAGATGTGGAGAAACAGATTGGGAAACAGATTTTGGAAAGGTGCAGAAGCCACAGGGTAGTAGTCATGGGTGATTTCAACTTCCCAAATATTGACTGGAAACTCTTTAGATCAAGTAGATTGGACGGAAGCCCTTCCAATCAACCCTGGACAGTTTCTTCCTTTTGTCTTTGTAATTACCTTTTGCTCAGTTCTAATACCATTACATCTGATTCCAGCTTCTTCCTCTCAATTTGCAGGGTGAATTCTATCATATTGTCGTCACTGTCCCCTAGGGGTTCCTTCATCATAAGCTCCCTAATTAAGTCTGTCTCATTACACACCACCAAATTCAGAATTGCCTCTTCCCTAGTGGGCCCTACCATAAGCTGCTCCAAAAAAAAACATCTCGTAGACATTCCACAAATTATGTTTCTTCAGATCTGCTGCCAACTTGATTTTACCAGTCCACCTGTTTATTGAAGCTCCTAAGATTATTGTAGTAGTGCCTTTCTTACATGCCCTTTCTATCTCATGATTTATCGTCTTCCCCAATTCCTGACCACTGCGAGGAGGCATGTACAAAACTTTCATCAAGGTCATTTTACATGTTCCTCAACTGTATCCATATGAAATCTGTACCTTGTTACTCCATATCACTTCTTGCTATTGATTTAATTTAATTTCTTCCTAACAAGACAACCTCACCTCCTCTGCCGATCTGCTTGTCCTTTTGACAAGACATGTATCCTTGGGTCCCAGCCCTGATCTTCTTGCAGCTATTGTCTCTTTGATACCTACAACATCATACGCACTATTTTCAGTCTCATCTAAGGCAAATTCGTTTACCTTGTCTTGTATACCATGTGCATTTAAGTACAACACACTCAGTCCTGCATTGATTGCTCCTGTTCTCACTGTTGTCTCATTATCTTTGTTTCTAAAAGCTGAAACCTAGGTTCTCCTGCTCTGTTAAACTCTTCCTCATAATGTTTGTGTTGATGTTGCATTGGAACCAGCTAGAATGATCAGATCTTGACTGGCATCCAGAGCTCACCTGTTTCATGCGAATAAGACTCAAAGCCAAATTTCAATCTGTCATCAGGTTTTTGAGAACCAGCATATGAAGCATTCACAGTGCTCATATCTCAGATTTAGGGTGGTTTCTGAGCCATATTTTCTTATTACTAATAACCTATGTGAGTTTTAAAAATCAAATTATGCTTGCTTTAGCAAGTTTAAAGATTTTGGACAGTTTGAATATTACAATGAGTTGTCAGTTATTAATTGGAAAGTATCTGCACGGACCACCCTGTGCATTTCTCCTGTCCAAACCAGACTGTTAGAACATAGAACAATACAGCACAGAACAGGCCCTTCGGCCCACGATGTTGTGCCGAACATTTGTCCTAGCTTAAGCACCTATCCATATACCTATCCAATTGCTGCTTAAAGGTCACCAATGATTCTGACTCTGCCACTCCCACAGGCAGCGCATTCCATGCCCCCACCACTCTCTGGGTAAAGAACCTACCCCTGATATCCCCCCATACCTTCCACCCTTCACTTTAAATTTATGTCCCCTTGTAACACTCTGTTGTACCCGGGGAAAAAGTCTCTGTCTATTCTATCTATTCCCCTGATCATCTTATAAACCTCTATCAAGTCACCCCTCATCCTTCGCCGTTCCAATGGGAAAAGGCCTAGCACTCTCAACCTATCCTCGTACGACCTATTCTCCATTCCAGGCAACATCCTGGTAAATCTCCTCTGCACCCTCTCCAAAGATTACAAGTATTGTTTTAGATATATAAAAGGCAAGAGAGAGCCAAGAGTGGGAACTGGACCACTAGAAAATGAGACTGGAGAAGTAATAAAGGGGAACAAAGAAATTGTGGAGGATCCGAATATGTACTTTGCATCAGTCTTCACAGTGGAAAACATCAGCACCATACAGAACATTGAGTGTGTCGGGGACAGAGGTGAGTTTACTGGCCATCACTAAGGAAAAGAGGTTGGGAAAGCTGAAAGATTTGTAGGCAGTTAATCACCCAGACCAGATTGGCTATACACCATATTCCAAAGAAGACAGTGGAGGAGATTGTAAAGGCAGTAGTGGTGATCTTTTCAGAATCATTAGACTCAGGCAGGATCCCAGAGGACTAAAAAATCGCTAATATAACACTCCTGTTTAAGGAAGGCAGGAAGGCAGAAGATGGGAAATTATAGGCTGGTTGGTCTGACCTTGGTCAATCATAAGATTTTAGAATCCATTCTTAGGTATGAGACTCCAGAGTACTTGAAACTGCATTATGAATTAAGGCTGAGTCAGCATGTCAAGCAGTGATCATGCCTTACACGTCTATTAGAGTTCTTTGAGGAGGTCATAAACAAGTTAGTCAAAGAAGAAGTGGACATGATCTCTTTGGATTTCCAGAGGCCTTTGACGAAGTGCTGCATTGGAGGCTGCTCGACAAGAGCCCATGGTGTTAAGGGCATGATACTGGCATGTATAGAGGTTTGGCTGATTGGCACATAGCAGAGAGTGAGGATAAAGGGGTCTTTTTTTAGGATGGCAGCTGGTGGCTAGTGAAATTCCACAGGTGTCAGTGTTGGAATCCCAACTATTCATGTTATACATTAATGATCTGGACAAAGGAACTGAGTGCATTGTTGCTAAGTTTGTAAATGGCACATAGATAGGTCGAGGGGCAAGCAGTGTTGAGGAAGTAGAGGTTGCAGAAGGACTTGGACAAGCTAGGAAAGTGGGCAAAGAAGTGGCAGATGGAATAAAATGTGGGAAAGGATGAGGTTATGCACTTTAGTAGGAAGAATAGAGGCCGAGACTATTTTTGAAATGGGGAAAAGCTTCAGAAATTTGAAGCGCAAAGCAACTTGTCCTCCTTCAGGATTCTCTTAAGGTTAACATGCAGTTTCAGTTGCCAGGTAGGAAGACGACTGCAACGTTAGCTTTCATTTCAAGAGGGCTAGAATACAAGTGCAGAAATGTACTGCTGGGGCTGTAGAAGGCTACGGTCAAACTGCCATATTGAAGGAAGGATGTGCTGGCATTGGAAGGGTCCAGAGGAGGTTTACAAGAATGATCCCAGGAAAGAAGAACTTGTCAAATGAAGAACAGCTGAGGGTTCTTGATCAGTGGAGTTCAGAATGATGAGGGGGATCTTATTGAAACTTATAGAATATTAGAGTCCTGGATAAAGTGTGCATGCAGACATGTTTCCACTGGTAGGAGAGACTAGGACCCAAGAGCATAGTTTCAGAGTGAGGGGGTGGCCCTTTATAACTGAAATGAGGAGGAAATTCTTCAGCCAAAGTGTGGTTAATCTGTGGAACATAATACCACAGAATGTTGTGGAGGTCAAGCTATTGTGTGCATTTAAGACAGAGATAGATAGGTTATCGATTAGCGAGGGGCTCAAGGTTTATGGGAGAAGGCATGAGAATGGGGTTGAGAAACGTATCAACTATGATCGAATGGTGGAACAGACTTGATGGGCCAAATGGTCTAATTCTACTCCTCTAACTATAAGATAGACCTCCAGGAATGATTAGGTGAAGAGAATCATTACCTACAATTTCACAGAATTGTTCAAGTGCCAAAGGAGGCCATTCAGCTTGTCATGCTTGCACTGTCTTTTCAAATCAGAATCATTACTTAGTGGTCATCTCCTGCTTTTTTCTCATACCCTTGCACACCATTTCTAGCCAAATAAATTTTCCCCTTACCCTTCTGTCATGCCCCTAAATAAGTGGGAAATGTTTGAATTTCTCTCCCAAAGATACATCGTGAGACACCATGTCCTTGACATTCAGTCCTGATTAGAGTAGCAGGAGTGGGAAATTTTCTGTCTCACCATCACATATTCAGAAAAAAAGTTAAAAAGGGGCCAAAATGGCACTACTTCTTTCTGACAGAGGGGGAAAAGTAGGCTGAGTATGGGATGGAGATGGGCCCATGTGATAGGCAGATGAGAAAGGGCTGCTGAGTGCTAAGTCGGCCATTAATATGGTCCACTTCAGTTCTCTGGGACTTTATCTAAGTTATTTTCTTAAACATTCGGCTCTCACTGCCACACACTCTCTGTGGTCATGCATGCTGACCCATTACTCCACCCTCCTTCAAAGGCTTCTCATTACTTCTATACCAATCCAATCCCTGATCCATCCCAAGAGTTACTCATTCCCTTTATATCATCACCACGACTCTTCATATCATTTTCATGCCAGCTCATGCAGCCCTAGCCACCACATTTTATCCACAGCTTCCATACGAACTTACCAAGCTTCCACCATAGGAAAACATCAGGAGTTCTGCTGATATAGAATTAAATAAAATCTGAAATATCTATGACAGCTTTCATCATCTTAAAAATAACTCCCATTCATGAAAGACCATTCAGCACTTGAATCCCCTCAACTGAACTCTATGAAAAAAAACATTTATATTCATAACTCTTAGCAATGACAACAAATCTTTTATTGAATGTTTACAGTTTTCAATAAATCTATGACTTCACAACCTCTCATTGTGATAATACTAGAATGTGGAAAGTAGTCAATCATAAATGCTGTATTAGAAGCACTTATGATTATATCAATGGATAACTGTTAGATGTTTTTTCAACCCTCACAGGTACAGTTAGCAATTTGTTTCATTTTTTAAAGGGCTGACCATTTAAACAATCCAGAAGCCTGGCAGTTACACAGGCCATTTTCACCCTTTTCGACTTCTGTAAAGATCACAATTCCAATAGTAGAGGATATGTGCCTTGATCAGTAAAAACAGAATCTGTTTAAATACAGCACTAAGTTCAAACAATCCTTCTGCATTTGGATTTCCCACATATGACTGCATTTTCCATCCATAATCCTTAATCAGAAAATATTGGATCTGTTAATAGTGTGGATGGGACATTTGGTTTTGGGTTTTCATGATTCCATGAAACTCCAGACCTTTGAAAGTTGCAGTTAAATATTTCCACAAACATGTTTTCAAACTGGAGATTTTCAAATATAGCAGAGATATGTGCAAAATTATTTGCATCAGTCATGTGAAACTCCTTTCTTATTGAAACTATTCTGAAGAATAACTGTAAGGAAAATATATTGGTCCAGACCAGGATAGTTATGCTAATTGTTCAGTAAACATACTTTATTTATGCTAAATAGCTCAGAAGAATAAAAAGAAATAGCTTTGGGTCTAATTCTATTCATTTTTTAATGCAAAATAGCCTGCATTTGTTCCATGTTTGCTGAGCTGTTTACATTAAATTCTGCAGTAATTGCAGTTTGATCTGCACATTTATTGGTTCTTACACAGAGCTCAAGACAAAGTCCATCTGTTTTATGATGAAACTGTTTGTGTTGCTTGGATTACAAATCAGACAAATGATGCGGTAATTGTTTTTGCATTTGGCATGACAGTTTCAATGTTAAGCCTACAAAATACATAAATTTAACTTCGGCTTCCTGAATTCAAAGTTTCTTCATAAAATTAATCAGAATAAGATGAAAAAGGAAGAATTATGCATATTGTTAAACTAATTTGTCTTCAAGAGACAGTTAGGCAATTCTGTAAATTTGAGGATCATCCAAGAGGTTCCTGCAGGTAACTTATCAATTTTTTGATCCTGGCAAAAATAATGGACTGATCTGGAATTTATGGTATGCTGAATTACGAGCATTGAATTCACAAAGATGGGAGAAATCTCGAGTCAATCATCACATAATTAGATTACATTCAATTTCAACAGAAGTACAATACACTACTTTGTCGATTTGAAAAAAACATTTATCTCTTTAAAACAACCTTAATGAAAAATGTTTCAAATATGTAAACAATATACCATAAATATGTGTACAAAAGCTACATTATTAGGTTAGTGGAAGAAATTATTGCTTGAGGAAACATTCTAAAAGTCTTCAGTGAGGAGAGGCTAATTTTTAGATTGGCTACTTGGTCCGTAATGTGGTTCAGCAAATCTCCCACCTGTTCCACAGATCTCCTGTTTTATTATCCCATTTATTTCAATGGATTAAAAAAAACCATCTCAAAGAGATATGATGCAGGTCTTCTAATGGATGATCAGCCCCAACTTGTTACTGTCAGGTGATGAAGCTCACAAAGATCCAGTCTCTTTTCCTTTAAACATTACTCACTCTACTATGATCTTTATGCAGATTCATATTAGCCTCCTTTGAAAAGAAGTAACGATTCAAGAATCACAGAATTGTTATGGTACAGATTTTGGCCTATGGTGCCTGTACCAATTATAGAGTCATAGAGTCTTATAGCATGGAAACAGACCCTTCGATCCCTCTAGTCCATGCCAACCATAATCCCAAACTAAACTAGCCCTACCTGTCTGTCCTGGCCCATATCCCAAACACTTCTTATTCATGTACTTACCTAAATGCCTTTTAAATGTTAACACTGTACCTGCATTCACCACTTCTTTCTGAAATTCATTCCACACACGAACCACTGTAAAGAAATTGCCCCTCATGTCTTTTTTAAATCATTCTGCTCTCACCTTAAAAATAAACCACCTTGCCCATACCCTAAGGAAAATACACCTGCCATTCACCTTGTCTATAACTCTTGTTATTTTATAAACCTCAGCAGGGTCACCCCTCAACCTATGCTTCAGTGATAAAAGTCCTAGCCTATTCAGCCTGTTCTTATAACTCAAATCACCCATTCCCAGCAACATCTTGGTAAATTCCTTCTGAAATCTCTTCAGTTTAATAATATCCTTCTTATAACAGGTGTTTTTAAGGTGTGGGTGTACTGTTCCTTTAAGAGAGTTAAAAACTAGCAGAACTACCTCCACGGCACTAAGTGTTCTCAATAAAGTAACAATGTAACACCTGATCGAAAGCTAGATTCGCTGGTTGCCTGGAAATTATAAAACACATTTGAATTAGGCCAATCAGTTTAAATTATATCCCAAAAATACCAAATTCTAATCAAGTTTGATTTTAATTTATTGACAATCTTAAAAGCCAATGGCACAATCTGATGCTTTGGGGAAGGGGGAGGGGGTATAAGACCAGGAGAAATTGAACAGTTGGGAGGAGAACTGCCAAGCTAACATCTGCAGACTGCCCAGAGAATAGCTCTATTAAAGGTACCTTTATTGATCCATGACCTGTGAAGCATAATCCCTAAGAAGAAAAGACACAGAGAGATTCAAATAGAAGATTCAATGACTGGCTGGTTTTGAAAACTTGAATTTTTGATAAATCTTAATCGTGGGGTTTTATCGAACTAGTATTATAGAAGGGAAGGTAAATGCTAGGTTAGAGGAAGGAGTTGTAAATAGTTGTTAGTTAATTATTCTCTGTTGTACTTTAAATAGTTCTTAGCGTCTCAAATTTTCCCCGATTACTACACGGGATAAATCTTTTCTGCGTTGCTGGTTTAAATTAAGCAGGAGGGCTTATCCCATGTCGTACCACAGGGCAACCAGGAATTGTACAACATACTCCAGAAGAGGCCTCACCAACCCCCTGAACAACCTTAACATAACGTTCCAACTCCTGTGCTCAAAAGTCTGAGTTCTATGACCTAGCACCAATCTCCCGCCTTTTGCCTATATCACTTCATTTCTATACAAATAACGCCCTCTTGAATGTCTCAGTTGAACTTGCCTCCTCCACATTTCCAGTCAGTGCATTCTATACTCTTAATACTCGCTGTGTACAAATTTGTTCTTTTCCTCACATTATTCTTGTTGCTTTGGTTCACATCACTTTCAAGAAATTCGAAGAGCATTTACCAGCACTTGAAATAAACCTGCAAGTATTGAAAAGATTTAATGCTACAATTATGTGAATAAGTTAACATGAGGTCATAGATTTTTGCTATAAATGTGATACAAATGCAAGCAAACCGGAAACTGGAATGCACTGGAGCAACAGTGCAATAACCATTATTCTGGACTTACAATACAATGCAAAAGTTCAGAAATTATTGTTGCTTATTTTATCTGATAAACAACAGTTTGAAAAGGATTTGTAACCAATAATTCAAATAAACAGATTCAGTTCTATAATCAAAATGATTATTTAGAAGAATAACAGACTAGTTTTGTCAATATGGACAGTTTAATTGTACTTTCTCATAACCAACACTCTTAATCCAATTTTTCTTTGCCTATTTTAATTTCTCTTTCTGTACCTGACTTGACATTGAATTCATCCACCCTAATTTACCCTACTTCGCTGTTCTCTCTTTATTTATTTTGTTATAACCTCACTAACAAGATTTAGTGTTGATCAGATTATTCACCAAGATTCCAGATATCCTTGCTGTGATGCTATTATCTTTCACTCCAGCAACTGACTGGGCAAAAATATTTTGAGCCAAAGGGTGCAGAGGCAAATTTACCTATAAGAGAATGTGTGAGCTGTTGTGCTCCAACAAATTCTTCATCAACAGGTTTCCATTTGCCCATCTATGCTTCACTCAGACCAACCAAATTTGAAGTATCTCTCAAACTGTTCCTGTAACAGCTAGTCAGTCGTAAGCAGTTAGCTAAAATGCTGCTTAAAATTAAACATTTTAGATAAAGTTGTTACTGCATCTGGCTGGAAATATCTTTCATCCTGAGTGAAGTTGCAGGAGACAAACTCAAAATACTTTAAAATGGCACATGCAAAGTACTATGGATGTTGGAAATTTGAAATAAAAACAGAAAATGTTGGAGAGACTCAAAAGTCTGGCAGCATCAATGGAAGCAAGAAACAGAGTTCATAGTTCAAGTCTATTATGATTCTTCTTCGAAACTGAAGAGACTGGAAAAGTGATTGTTTTTATGTTGCGAAGAAAAGGGAGATTAACAGCAAGTGAAACAGATGATAAAGTGCCGACAGCAAAAGACTAAGGAGGTATTAATGGCAAAAGAGGAGGAGCAATATAGATAAATGTTAGGTATTAACAGCATAAAAAATTAGGCCAGCTCTGCCGACAGCAAACCAATGCAAACAAGACATGGTGTGGCAGGGCTGGGGAGGCGGAGGTGGTGGTAGAGCAGTTTCTGTAATCAAAATGGAGGACAGAGCTCATGGTTTAAGCTGTTCTCAATGTTGACCTCTGAAGGCTGTAAAGTGCCAAAATGGAAAATGAGATGCTATTTCCCTAGCTTAGCAAGCTAGCCCAATACAAGCAGGATAAGCAGCACCCCAAGGAAGGGATAGGGAATTCAAAAGAAGTAGTGTATTGGAGAGTAAGGTCCACTTAGAAAACAGCAGTAAAGAAAATAAAATTGAAGTGACTTTATCTGAATGTGTAGTTCATCCTCAGTAAGTTAGATGTTTTGACCGAACCACCACTGCAGAGATGTAGAAGATGTGCAAAGTTAAAAAATAAATTTACAGAGAACACATTTTGAAAATACAGGCAAAATAGAAAAAATACTTGTTAATAGAGGATGAGACAAGGACATCAGTGAGAAAGGATACTGACTCAAAAAGTGAGGCAATAGGATCCTGAAGAATGGAGATTAGAAATAACAAGGGTCAGACAGACAGAGTTAAGGGAAAAGCACAGGTGATGGAGGGAAATCTAGGAAACAATTCTGTAACTTCTGTTCACAAATGTTGCTGACTCTTGTGCTGGTCAGAATGCTGCTTCTCAGTCATCCTCCTCCAGATGCATCTACTGGTTGGGGAAGCATCACAGCAAATGTCTTTTTCTTCAAGAGAGTCAGAACAGAGGTGAATCTCGTGGCCGTCACTAAAAGAAGGTGCTGGGGAAGCTGAAAGATCTGCCGGCAAATAAATTACCCAGACTAGTGTTCTCAAAGAGATAGCTGAGGAGATTGAATGGGCATTGGTGGTGATCTTTCAGGAATCACTAGAGTGAGGGAGGGTCCATAACAACAGAAAAATGGTGAATGTAACACTTCTGTTTAAAAAGGGAGGGAGGCAGAGGATGGGAAACAATAGGCTGGCTAGCCTGACCTCGATCATTGGTCAGATTTTTGGGACCACTATCAAGGGTTAGATTGCTGATTCCAAGAAATCTTGGAAGCACAAGGTAAAATACAGCTTAGTCAGAACAGCTTTATCAAAGGGATCTTATACCTGACAGGTAAAGAGCAGATTGGACAAAGGAGAACCAGTGAGTGTGACCTATTTGGAGCTCCATAAGGCCTTTGACAAGGTACCACACAGAAGACTGTGAACTAAGACATGAGTCCATGGTATTAAGGTCAAGTTATTGGGATGGATAGAGGATTGACTGACTAGCAGAAGGCAGAGAGTGGGGATAAAGGTGTCTCTTTCAGGATGGCAGCCAGTGACTAATGAAATTCCACAAGGGTCAGTGTTGGGAACATAACTATTCACATCAAAAATTAACAAGGACATTGTTGCTAAATTTGCACATGATATAAAGATAGGTGGTGAGGCAGGTAGTGTTAAGGAATCAGAGAGGCTGCAGAAGGACTTGGACAAGCCAGGAAAATGGGCAAAGATGTGGCAGATGGAATACAGTGTGGGAAAGGGTGAGGTTATGCACTTTGATAGGAAGAATGGGAGCATAGAATATTTTCTAAAAGGGAAAAGGCTTCGGAATTCTAAAGCATAAGGAGACTTAGCAGTCCTTGTTCAGGAGTCTCTTAAGGTTAATATGCAGGTCCAGTTAGCAGTTAGGAAGGCAAATGCAATGTTAGCATTCATTTCAAGAGGGCTAGAATACAAGGGCAGAAATGTACTGCTAGGGCTATTTAAGGGTGTGATCAGACTGCATTTGGAACATTCTGAGTAGTTTTAGGGCCCATATCCATGGAAGAATGTGCTGGTATTGGAGGGAGTCCAGAGGAGGCTTGCAAGAAATTGAGGACTCTGGGTCTGTACTCGATAAGTTTAGAAGGAAGCGGTTTGGGGGTGGGGTTGGGGGGAGCTGATTGCACATATACTGAGAGGGCTATACAGAATGGATAAGGAGAAGATATTTCCACTAGTAGGAGAGACTAGGACCTGAGGGTACAGCCTCAGAGTGAAGGGATGAGGGATGATCCTTTACAACTGAGATGAGGAGGAATTTCTTCAGCCAGAGGGAGGTGCATTTGTGGAACTCATTGCCACAGAGGGCTATGAAGGCTGTTATTGAGCGTATTTAAGCCTTAGATATGTTGTTGATTAGTAAGGAGTTCAAGGGTTATGGAGAGAAGGTCGGAGAATCGGTTTGAGAAACATATCAGCCATGATTGAATGGTTGACTTAATGAACCAAATGGTCTAATTCTGCTTCTACATCTTATGTTGCCTGACTTGCTGTGCTTTTCCAGCACCACACTCTTGACTCTGATCTCCAACATCTGTAGTCCTCCCTTTCTTTCATATCTTATGGCCTTGTGATTTTCTGCTGAGAACAGTGACAGCTCCTTAGCTGGTGGTGGTCTGAAGGCTCCTATCTAATTTGTTAATAGCCCCAAGCTGTTGGCTACCTGGTAATCAATCACATAATCATTGGCAGGCAGAAGAACCTTTGCCTTCCATAACTGGTACTCAGTCCAAACACCAACTTGCCATCCAAAGCTCTGTATCTACTCAATTGTAACTCCTTATGATTTTGAATACTCTATCAAATATCCACATTATCCTATCTTCTCTAGAGTCATAGAGATGTACAGCATGGAAACAGACCCTTCGGTCCAACCCGCCCATGCCGACCAGATATCCCAACCCAATCTAGTCCCACCTGCCAACACCTGGCCCATATCCCTCCAAACCCTTCCTATTCATATACCCATCCAAATGCCTTTTAAAGGTTGTAATCGTATCAGCCTCCACCACTTCCTCTGGCAGCTCATTCCATACTGTACCACCCTCTGTGTGAAAAAGTTGCCCCTTAGAGATCCCTTTTATATCTTTCCTCTCTCACCCAAAACCTATGCCTTCTGTTCTGGACTCCCCAACCCCAGGGAAAAGACTTTGTCTACTTATCCTATCCATGCCCCTCATAATTTTGTGAGCCTCTATAAAGTTACTCCTCAACCTCCGACGCTCCAGGGAAAACAGCCGGATCCTATTCAGTCACTCCCCATAGCTCAAAGCCTCCAACCCTGGTAAAAATCCCAGTTTTGCCAATCGAGCCACATAACTAATCCCCTCACTCTTGGAAATATTCTGTTCCACCTTTTCTGCACTAAAGTCTTCCAATGTCTTCACATCCTTCTGAAAGTGCCCAGAAGTGTACATAATTTCAGTTGGAGTCAAACTAGCATTTTCTAAAGGCTCATTGCTTGTTTGTATTGTATTTTGCTCCTCAATACTGTTACAACACAGAGGTGAACCCCTCTGTTAATTAAATTAAACACCCAAGAAAGCTCACCTTGCCTCATAATCTTAAAATATGAGTGACAGAGAGCTCCCAAATTCTACTATTTAAAGAAAATAACATCAACATATTTTCTTACTCTAAAAGTGAGCATTAAACAACTATTCACAAATCTAAGTCCCCATATCTCTTGACTGCTAATTATCTGCCTCCCACCCTGTGGTGTAAAATTCCAAGCAGTGGAATGTGGTGAAACGGTTAAAAATTATGTCCCAATACATGTGTGAATAATAATGTAACACATGTATTGGGCCAAGCAATGGAATGTGGTG
>NW_025210302.1:17796-19000 GCF_004010195.1 Chiloscyllium plagiosum
AAGGAAGATTGACAGGTGGAACAGGTCATGAGGATGGTGCTGTGCTGGAAGTTTGGAACTGGGATAAATGGGGGGGAGGGGAAATGAGGAAGCTGGTGAAGTCCACAATAATGCCCTGGGGTTGAATGACTCTGAGGCGGAAGAACGCCTCATCTTCTAATATTGCAGACCATATATTGTTGAAACCAAATGGGAGATCTTCATTACCTCTTGAATTCATCCCATGGCTGACCTTGCAGCTTCCCATCCATCAATTCTCATTGTGAAGAACACTGCCAAATGCAACCTGTTCCCTAAAAATATCCATCTGCCTATGACACCATTCCGTAAGCTTTAAGATTTTAATACACATCCTCTCCTTTGAATCCTTTTGTATTCTTGCTGCATTCAATTCCTGCAAACTCCAAGTCTGTTATCTTTCTTGGTCTCCTTCCCAGAACATTCTGTTCATCTGTAGCCTCTTGTACATTTTCTTCCTTTGCCTTACCGGGCTTTTCAACTGTCTTTGCTTCACTTTCTGGAATCCCTTCTATTAATCTCCCCATCCCTCTCTTTAAAAAAAAATCTGTAAAATTAATCTCAAAATATAAAGTTTAGGTCAGCCCACTTAAAATCTTCTCTCCTGCCTCAGCTTTAATTCTCTTCTTGACAGTCTGTGAAGCACACTGGAACCTTTCTTTTAGAGTGAAATGCTGTATTAATGGAACGGTTTAAGACCATTTTGAGGCTTCATCTAGTACCACAAACATTAAGAGAAAACTATCTTTGTTTATAAATTTCAAAGACAGCATTATTTAAATGCAGTCTTAAACTCTCCACCACTGTCCTAATTAAAAGGTAAATTGCATTTGTAAGGCTTTGGTTCCAGTGACTCATGTTCCTGTTTGATATATAATTACATTGTAGAAGATATAATGCCTTGTAGGATTGAAAAGGAAGCACTAAGCATTTGCAATCTATTTAATTTGGGGATTTACCAGAGGCAGTTCATAACATAAGATATCTGAAAGAAAATTACAGAGTAACAACCTCTCATTGAATTTGAAGGACATTATAACTCAAAGTAAAAGCAAGTACCTTATGATTAAAATGACCCAGAAAATTTTAACCTGCCTTAAGTTGGTGAGTACATGAATGCATGATGGGAATAGATGCTAACACTTTGTTCAATAAAAAATGAACCATGTATAAAAAAAAAATTGAA
>NW_025210303.1:0-1155 GCF_004010195.1 Chiloscyllium plagiosum
AACGAGATTTGGTGTCAGACGAAATAGGCAGAAGGGTCTCAATTTTGTTTATATGTGTGTGGAGATAGTAAGCACTGAGGAGATCCCACAATTTCCCTGGGATAAGATGACAATTGCAACGAGATTTGTGTCAGACGAAATAGGCAGAAGGGTCTCAATTTTGTTTATATGTGTGTGGAGATAGTAAGCACTGAGTGCCAGGTCAGTTCACACCAGAACATCTTGAGCGCAGACAATGAAACAATTATCTGAGCAGTTCCTACCTTGCAGAACGTTTTTCTTTTCCAACTTCCTCATTCAAGTCTGTTCTCTGGGGTTAGCATATCACCCCAACCTCGGGCAACTCTCTGTGTGGAGTTTGCACATTCTCCCCATATTTGTATGGGTTTTCCATTTTAAAAACAAGGAAATCGGCCCTTTTCACAATTTAAACCATAACTAAGCCAAGACAGGTAATTGTAGATGCATTAATTTTGTTTCATGCGTGGAACTCAGTATTTCGACAAATCTACTGATATGAAGGTCTGAATATTTTTATGTCCAAAGAGTCATTGAATAACTACGGAAGCTGTTTTACTCATTGAGACTGAACTGACACTCTGAAAAACATGCCATCCAGAGCCCCCATCCCTGTAAACTCACGAGAATTTTCCATGCCTATCCGGTAATATCATATTTCCCATGGCAAATGCACCGAGCGTGCTCATCTCTGGACATTAAGGCTCAGTGGTTAGCACTGCTGCCTGACAGTGCCAGGTCAGTTCACACCAGAACATCTTGAGCACAGACAATGAAACAATTATCTGAGCAGTTCCTATCTTGCAGAACGTTTTTATTTTCCAACTTCCTCATTCAAGTCTGTTCTCTGGGGTTAGCACAGACCTCGGGCAACTCTCTGTGTGGAGTTTGCGCATTCTCCCCATATTTGTATGGGTTTTCTCCTGGTGCTCCGGTTTAATCGGCCCTTTTCACAATTTAAACCATAACTAAGCCAAGACAGGTAATTGTAGATGCATTAATTTTGTTTCATGCGTGGAACTCAGGATTTCGACAAATCGACTGATATGAAGGTCTGAATATTTTTATGTCCAAAGAATCATTGAATAACTACGGAAGCTGCTTTACTCATTGAGACTGAACTGACACTCCGAAAAA
>NW_025210303.1:17526-19000 GCF_004010195.1 Chiloscyllium plagiosum
TTTTTCCCCCTCCCTATTCTTTTTAAATGCTCTAAACCCTGGAACAACCAGCAACCATTCCTGCCCCTGAGAAACCCATGTCTCTGTTATGGCCACAACATCATAGCACCAGGTACTGATCCATGTTCTAAGTTCATCACTTTTATTCCTGATACTCCTTGCGTTAAAGCAAACCCACTTTAACTGATCCCTTGGTTCCTTCCCAGGAAAATCCTTCCCAATAGCTGGTCTACCTCTTGCTATTGCCTCATCTGCATCAACTCTCACCTCCGGTACACAGCTCAGGTTCCCACCCCCCTGCCATACTAGCTTAAACCCTCTCGAACTACTAGAGCAAACCTTCCACCCAGGACATTGGTCCCCTTCCAATTCAGATGCAACCCGTCCTCCTTATACAGGTCCCACCTTCCCCGAAAGGTATCCCAATTATCTACATATCTGAAGCCCTCCCTCCTACACCAGCTGCTCAGCCATGTGTTAAGTTGCGCCTGCTCCCTGTTCCTCGCCTTGCTGTCTCGTGGCATCGGTAGTAAACTAGAGAACACTACTCTGTTCATCCTGCTTTGCAGCATCCATCCTAACTCCCTGAAATCACTTTTTATATCCTCGATCCTTTTCCTGGCTATATCATTAGTGCCAATATGTAACACGATTTCTGGCTGTTCGTCCTCCCCTTTTAGAATCTTATACACCCGATCGGAGACGTCCCGGACCCTGGCAATGCAAATGGGTTAATTAATAATCTTGTGAGAAGGCCTTTTTTTAAAAAATGAAAACCAAACGACCATCATATGGTAGAATTCTTTGGGATAGAAAAAGGTCATAACCATAATTTGGGTCCCAAATCTGATCTGAGAAAATTATGAAAGAATGAGGGGTGAGTTGGCCGAGAGACTCTGAAGCTTCATTTAAAAAGTATGATCGTGGACAGTGGTTATTATTTAATGATTTCATACATGCATTGCAGCAGTTACACATGCTTTTCCAGCAGAAGAATACAACAGGAAAAGTGGCCCAACAGTGGTTAACAAAGTAAATTAAGGATCGTATTTAGTTCCAAATTGTAGTTGTAAAATGTTGCAACAAGAAAATAAACAAGCCTGAGGTTTGGGAGCAATTTAGAATTCAGTATAGAAGCATCAAGAGGTTTAGGAAAAATAGTGATGTAAGTAAACTTGCAAGGAATGTAAAAGTGACTGTTCGAGGTTCTATAGTTAAGTGAAAAGAAAAAGATTAACGAAGACAAGTGTAGGTCCCTTACATCTAAAACTGGAGAATTGGTGATAGTGAATGAGGAAATGACATAGCAACTAAAGAACTGTCAGAAGCTGAGGGATGACCTTTATAGAGGTTTATAAAATCATGAGGGGCAATCATAGGATCAATAGCCAAGATTGTTTTTCCCAAGGTATGGGAGTCCAGAACTAGAAGGTAAAGGTTTAAAGTGAGAGGGGAAATATTTAAAATGGACTTG
>NW_025210304.1:0-2158 GCF_004010195.1 Chiloscyllium plagiosum
ACATTTTCTTAAGATGGACAACATGCAAGTTAAGTTGCCTTGGAAAAGTTCCTTATTGAAGTTGTCACAACTGTATAATTGTAATATTATGGGTATTAGTCCCAGAGGACCAGAGAGCTGCTCTTTCATTGCAGAGAGAGATGACTGATGGAGTTTAACCTGAAGGTCTCCATGTTCAGGTTGAGAAAGACAGGAATTGCTGCCATGCTGTTGGGGTCATTTTTCATTGCAAGCGGACTGCCCAGCTAACTGACACCAATAACATTATACTATATACAAAGTAGCCAATTTTAATTAAAGGAACACTAAATTGTTTAAATTCTAAATCAGGCAGGTAATGCCAATTGATCAGGGCACTGCCCTCTGGGATGAATCAGAGAAAGGAAAACACCTATATTGTTGATTTGTTATAGACTCAGTGCACATACTTATACTTCCTGCAGCAAAGAACAGGGCTCTGTATTACTTTATGTAGCTTCAGGTTCATACAAGTTTCTCACACTGTGAGCCCAGAATCCAACTTAAAGGGTTTCATTTAAGCTTTAATTAACCCTTCGATAACTCAACCCTAAATTTGCTTCACTTTGTGGAACAGTGATTCATCAAATTTAACATGGCAGCTATCTTAAATTCTATTTATATGATAGATTATGAGACACCATTTTAAACAGAACACCAAGAGGAACTCTGACAAACATCATCAGGAATCATTGTTTAAAGATGCTGATGGTCTGTTCCAGCATGCTTCTAATGGCAGTGTGGCTATCACGCATACCCATCTTCCCTCTTGTGGTCAGCTATGGATACAATGGATATCTCTTGTGTAACAGAACTCAGTTTCCTTGCAGTTCATAATCAGTCAAATGACAATATGTAAAAATATGAGGAAAATATCAATGAACTGGATTGACAACAAAGGAGAAAAAACTGTTTCTCAATTTCCAAAGCATTTATTGGATGTACATTTAGTATTTACTTCAGCTATTCACTAGCCATCTTCTACAATTGAGAATTACCTCATAAATTTGGCATTAGGAAATGTTTCAAAAATGTTAAAGGTCAGTAACAGATTTGATATTTATTAACCTATTATTTAACCTATCTAATTGTCCATTAAATTAAGGTTAATGCTGAACAGATGGTGGAAACAAATTCCAGTGACAGTCATTATTGTAATGACTGAAAATAGGAAAATAATCTGCCATGAAGGACTGACCAGAAAAAAGGAAGTCCTACTGAAATAAAACTATTCCTCTAGCACAGTTTATAGTGTTATCAATTATGACAGTGACAAATTTATTTTAATGATTTTATAAAATATGCGGGTAGAAGTGCATTGAATGGACTTCAAAAATGCTGGTTCACATCCAAATCTGAGATTCCTGACCTCATTCTTGGCATTGGTATCTTTCATTGGTGTGTGATAAGGGAACAGCCTGAGATCCTGCAAGCGACCCACGTCACCACTGTGGAATTTGGTTTGAAATTAGATACTGTGTTTGCCGTGTTGTTACTTCTGTAAACTGGCAAGCTGTCAAAGAGAAGAACAGCCTTTGTGAATTTGAAAAGTCTTGAGATTAATTGTTATACATTATCCACTGGATAAAGTACTCTTCTGAATTAGAGTCATAGAGTCATAGAGATGTACAGCATGGAAACAGACCCTTCGGTCCAACCCGTCCATGCTGACCAGATATCCCAACCCAATCTAGTCCCACCTGCCAGCACCCGGCCCATATCCCTCCAAACTCTTCCTATTCATATACCCATCCAAATGCTTCTTAAATGTTGCAATTGTACCAGCCTCCGCCACATCCTCTGGCAGCTCATTATATACACGTACCACCCTCTGCATGAAAAAGTTGCCCCTTAGGTCTCTTTTATATCTTTCCACTCTCACCCTTAACCTATGCCCTCCAGTTCTGGACTCCCCGACCCCAGGGAAAAGATTTTATCTATTTATCCTATCCATGCCCCTCATAATTTTGTAAACCTCTATAAGGTCACCCCTCAGCCTCCGACACTCCAGGGAAAACAGCCCCAGCCTGTTCAGCCTCTCCCTGTAGCTCAGATCCTCCAACCCTGGCAACATCCTTGTAAATCTTTTCTGAACCCTTTCAAGTTTCACAACATCTTTCCGATAGGAAGGAGACCAGAA
>NW_025210304.1:5508-8374 GCF_004010195.1 Chiloscyllium plagiosum
ATCTCTTGGAAGCCGACGTACCCCTCATTGCACTAGAGCCAGTCTCAATACCAGAAACTTGCCTGTTCATGCTACGTTCCCCTGAGAATCCATCACCCCCTATATTTTCCAAAACAGCATACCTGTTTGAAATGGGTATATCCACAAAAGACTCCTGCCCTAGGTGCCGACCTCTCTTACCCTTCCTGGAATTAACCCATCTTTGTGACTGTATCTGAGACTTTCCCCTCTTCCTATAACTGTCATCCATCACATACTGTTGCTGTTGCAAATTCCTCATCGCTTCTATCTATCTCTCCAATCTATCCACTCGATCTGATAAGATTCACATCCAACAGCATTTATGGCAGATATAATCCGCAGTAACCCTTAAAATCTCTTTAAACTCCCACATCTGACAAGAAGAAATATCGCTGCAAAGGCCATTTTGCTCCTTCACAATCTACAGACCCAGAAAATAACACCGTTTTATTCCTCTACAAAGCACTGTCCCAGGTTAAATCAATAGTTATGGCTTATATTTTAAGTTTAATCAAGAGACTTATCTCCAAAAACATATAATCAAGAAAGAACCCACTCTACTCACTACTGCAGCCTTTCTGTTGGACACACTTAAAGAAATGATTAACTTATCTGATTCTGTGCTGTGAACTTTGCCCAACAGTTCCTCCAAGATTAGTTGTGAATTTCACTGTTTGTTAATTTTCCCAGATGCAGCGATACATGAATTCAAACAGCATAGGCAGTAACTGTGCAGGTTCTCTCTCTCTCTCATGCACTATCCTCACCATGTGCTTCCTTTGTCTGCCCTTCTCCCGTTTAAAAATGCTGTTGTTTTGACTTTTTTTTCCCAAAGTTCCAAAACAATGCAACAGCATATAAAACAGTAATTACTGCTCCTGGAATTCGAGGAAATCACCTCCACCACCTAAAATACCTCAAAAAAAGGAGCAGCTCCTACAGCTCCATCTTCCATTTTATACCATTGAAGTTTGATTGTGTGAAATTTCCACAATTGCTATTTATTTCTCTTCTACATTTTCTTTGAAGTTCATCTTGGACATCTGTTTACCTAATAGAAAGCTTTGATAAATTGCTGAGCTTCTGGCTGTGTTAAAAGGTTCTCTGACATCGTGCTCAGCATGATTTGTTGATACAGTTGATAAATGGAATGTCATAGAGTCATAGAGATGTACAGCATAGAAACAGACTCTTCGGTCCAATTCGTCCATG
Source organism: Chiloscyllium plagiosum (assembly GCF_004010195.1). Lineage (NCBI taxonomy): Eukaryota > Metazoa > Chordata > Chondrichthyes > Orectolobiformes > Hemiscylliidae > Chiloscyllium > Chiloscyllium plagiosum. The sequence continues at coordinate 6,742 of NW_025210304.1, forward strand.
CCAAGCAGATATCCTAATCTAATCTAGTCCATTTGCCAACACTTGGCCCATATCCCTCAAAACCCTTGCTATTCATATGCCCAGCCAAATGTAATATACCAGTCTCCATTACTTCCTCTAGCAGCTCATTCCATACATGCACTACCCTCTGCATGAAAAGGTTGCCCCTTAGGTCTCTTTTATATCTGTCCCCTCTCACTCTAAACCTATGCCGTCTAGTTCTGGACTGCCCCAACTCAGGGAAAATACCTTGTCTATTTATCCTATCCATGATCTTATAAACCTCTATAAGGTCACCCCTCAGCCTCCAAAGCTCCAGGGAAAACAACCCTAGCCTATTCAACCTCCCCCCATAGTTCAAATCCACAAACCCTGGCAACATTTTTAAAATCTTTTTTGAACCCTTTCAAGTTTCACAACATCTTCTGATACGAGGGAGACTTGAATTGCATGCAATATTCCAACAGTGACCTAACCAATGTCCTGTACAGCCGCAACATGACCTCCCAACTCCTGTACTCAATACTCTGACCAATAAAGGAAAGTGTACCAAACGCGTTCTTCACTATCTTATCTACCTGTGACTCCACTTTCAAGGAACAATGAACCTGCACTCCAAGGTCTCTTTGTTCAGCAACACTCCCTAGGACCCTACTATTAAATGTATAAGTCCTGCTAAGATTTGCTTTCCCAAAATGCAGCACCTCGCATTTATCTACATTAAATTATATCTGCCACTCCTTGGCCCATTAGCCCATTTTATCAAGATTCTGGATTAGTGGTGCTGGAAGAGCACAACAGTTAAGGCAGCATCCGAGGAGCAGTAAAATCGACGTTTCGGGCAAAAGCCCTTTAAATGTCGATTTTACTGCTCCTCAGATGCTGCCTGAACTGTTGTGCTCTTCCAGCACCACTAATCCAGAATCTGGTTTCCAGCATCTGCAGTCATTGTTTTTACCCATTTTATCAAGATCCCATTGTACTCTGAGGTAACCTTCTTCGCTGTCCACTACACCTCCAATTTTGGTGTAACCTACAAACTTACTAACTATACCTCCTATGCTCACATTCAAATCATTTACAGAGGAACCTCAATTATCTGAATACCAATTATCCGAAAATCAGATTATCTGAAGGAGATCTCGAGGTCCCGATAGAAACGTTACATTAAAGACTTGTTTCCAACAGTGATTGCGTCTTTTGTTTACAATGATTAAACAGGCATCGTCTCCAAATGACTGACCTCCCGCCCCCTCTCTCTCTCTCTCTCTTTCTCTGCCTCTCCCCCCACACTTCCCTGGAGTTCTACATAGGCATGTACCCTACCCCCCCCCCCCCTTTCCCCCGATAATCTCTCCAACAGGGCAAATGTGAAACATGTCAAAAAGTTGCAGTGAAAAGTTGTGCGTGTGGTTGTGGCTGTAGCTGTGTGTGCGCTATTTGGAGACACAAAGGCAGCAGCCTTGTAGTTGTTGCACAGTCCGGCTGCACCGGTGAGGGGGCAGGGGTGGACAGGTGGGGGCATGGGGAAGTATGGCGCATGGGTGGGGAGGGCACGGTGGTGGATAGGGATGAGTGGGGGGTGATTTTGGGTTGGGCAGGACAGTGTTGGAAGGGGTAGAGGGTGGTGTTG
>NW_025210304.1:17604-19000 GCF_004010195.1 Chiloscyllium plagiosum
TCTTAAAATCAACTGCTTCACTACTAACCTCAGCATTACCCAAATCATTCAGTTTAATAACCATAACATTCCACTATCTACTCTTCATGAAATCCAGAGAATGACTCATGTATGTTTGTGACTATTATTTCTTACTTAATTCACATTTTCAATCTGTGCATGTGCATACCACATTTTATTATCTTTTCTTGCATTTAGTAGCTAACAAACACACCATTTCTTTAACTTAAGCAAGTATGTTAATTTGCCTCCTTTTATAACTTAAAGTACATTGAATTAGGAAAAGATATCCACTGGAGGAGAGATCCTTTTAAAGTTAATCTTGCTGTGACCAACAGATAAAGGGGACACTTGTAATCAACATATGAAGATAGTGGACACTGTTGCTGACAGATGGGGGATGGCCACTGACAGCTGTGACCACTGGAGGCTGACTATTTGGAGCAGGTGAGCAGAAATGAACAGAGTGAGTTTTGAGAAGATTTGTAGCTCAGGTTCAGGTTCTGGATGTAGGTTTGTTCGCTGAACTAGGTAACATCATCAGTGAGCCTCTGGATGAAGCACTGGTAGTATGGCCCACTTTTTATTTATGTATTTCCTAGAAGCATGGTAATCCAACCGGAACTCTATCAACAAACACATTAACTTGGATCCCATTTACCACCCCTTGAGAAAAACAACAGGAAATAACAGCACCACAGAAAATGACATCACCACAGGAAATTATATCACCACAGGAAATCACATCACCAACCCAAGGAAACCTAAACACATAAATAGAAAGTTGGCCATACCACCAATGCTTCATCCGGAGGCTCACTGATGCTGTTACTTAGTATGGTGACGAAACGCCTGAAACGGAACCTTCCAGCTCAGCGAGCAAACCTACATCCAGAAATGAACAGAGGCCAGTGAACTGTGCACCTTTTCAATCTATTGGTGTACTCTGCAATTAATGCAATAACCACAGCCAAGCCAGAGCTGGGCTCTGGATTGATACAGTTGATGCCCAGTGCAGAGTTAAGCACCATGGTACAATTCATCATCTGACAAGGTAGAGACACGCCATCAATTCAGTAGTTCTTTCTTATAATGAACTTCTTTTGATTATAAGCAATCTAATTCCAAAAAATTGTAAAAATATTTCTATTTTGTTTCTTGTGTAGTCATCATTTGGAAGCTTGAATATTACCTAACGCGACATCGTATGATTTCATTTTTTTTTTCAGTCATGGTTGCTTTGGATGGAATTTTCCCAGTTTATGAACAACATTGGCAATAGTGGGAAGGTTGGGAGATTCTCATGAGAAGGCCAGCGAGGGGATTCCTGACACCAAGAGCTCAAAAATCCCATTTCCTAACAAAGTGTTGATCGACGAAACAAGATTTTCACTTG
>NW_025210305.1:0-5242 GCF_004010195.1 Chiloscyllium plagiosum
TCCGACATAATTGATTCATTTGTCATTGCCTCCCTATCCACTACCAATAGTTTGCTTCCTTAAAATAGAAGTCAAGATCCTGAGGGTGCAACAATTTATCCACTAGTCTCACAAGTCAGGAAGATCTCAATTTAAGTTGTTTACCTCTGTTGAACTCACTGATTTTCACAGATTCAGTGAAACTGTATCAATCAAAAATCACCACGTTCACAGGTGTAAACTTGATGCAATGCTGTGGAAATGAGAGTATGTACACTCCCTCATCATTCCTCACTTATTATTTTAGATTTTGCCAGAATGAAACTTTCCAGTTGGCCAGTGGTCCCAGTTTCTGGTCACCTCCTCCCTCCTCCATTTTCTTTTGTCTATCTCATCTCCGCAGCATCTCCATGGACAGTGAATGGGTTGGACTCATTGTTTAGCAGCCAGTCAAAGTGATCAGTGACAGTACTGTTCCTTGACCTTTAAGAGCACACGTCTCTGCCGCTCATGCTGTTCCTCCGATTGTGAATTCTGTCTCTGGAGATGCAGAATGGGCAGTGGGGAGGGAACCTGGATTTGCTGGAGCTGGCGTAGTGAGCACGGGAGGGACTGAATCTGTAGTTGAAGGACCTCACAGAGTCTGTCTCTCCCATACTCGCTGCACCTCCAGGCACAACTCTGCCTAGTTTCCTCTTCTCACTGATGTTTGCATTTTCTACTACTCAGCATTGCTTCAACTATAGAAGGTAGAAATGTATTTCAAATCGTGGAATTCCAAAATGAATTCCATCTGCCAGACAGTGCAGATTTCTCACCCCTGCACTTACTTTTCAATAGCTCTGTTATCTGCCCTAAACTTTAATATACCTTTTCCTCATTCTAAGTCCTCAATTTGTTGTTCTTTTTACAAATTCTTTTAATGTCTTAGTTCCCTCAACTGACTCTTCCATGTCTCTGTGACCTGATCTGTCCCTTTAATACACTGCTGTCTACCCCAGCTCTTTATTATCTCTGTTCACCGCACTCACTATTCAATATCTCTGCTCCCTGTATTAACTCCTTACTACCTGCGCACACTTTAATATCCCTGCTCTTTGCATTAATATTTCATTCCTGTGTCCTGCTCTGTCTTTAAAATCTTGGTTCCCTGCACCAATCCATTCATAGCACTCAAGCCTATACGAACTTTTAAATATTTTTTCCTCCCTGTACCATGAAGTGACACTTAACCATCTCTGTTCCAAGTTGCACATTTTTAACCCCAGTTCAACAATTTAACACTTCATGTTTAGTTCCCTACACTCAGTAAACAATTCCTGTCCTGCCTCCTTACTATACGCATTTTATTCACTCTTGAGTTTTTCTCTTCTCTGCACGTAATATAGAATATTTCAGTATTAATTCCAACTTTTCTGTTCCCTGTGTTAATCTCAATGTTTCCTTAATATTTCTAATCTAACTCCTGAGTGTCTCTGTTCACTAATCCAAAAACTCTGTTCCCTTACATGATGATGTGATATTGCCTTTACATTCACACACTTCTTATAAACTCAACTCCATTTATAAACTATTGAATAACTTTGATTGTTGTGCTAACATTATCACATTGCTGTATTGTGTATTATATCATTGGTATTATAATCTCCCATGTATTACTGTGACCTGTTCTCACTAGTCAATACTTAATTTCATGTACTAACACTCTATATCTCTGCTCTCTGTAATAACATTTCAATTTTCCTACTGCCAGTTCAATATCCTTAATATCTCATACGTATTTTCTAAGCTATAAAAAATATTGCAACCCTGTATGGTACTAATTATTTAATAACTCCAATGCATGTACGAACACTTTAATATTTTTATATCATGTAATAATTTGTTAATATGTCTATCCCATGTACTAATTTTAATATCTCATTCCATGCACCATCTTTAATAACCTGGTCCCCATGCTAAATCTTAAATATTATTATTCCCAGCACTAATGATTTAATATTTATGTTCTCAGTAATAACTCTTTAATATCACTATTCCCCACAGAAATTGTTTAATAACTCTTCCATCCAACAACGCTCCAGTATCCTTGCTCTCTTGAATATCTCTGCTCGGGCCAATAAATCTCTGCTCCCTGCACTGGGGTTTAATATCATTGTTGTATGTGCTAACACCTGAACACCTCTGTGCTTTCCTCTAAGTTTTTAATATTTTGTTTCCCTGTACTAATTTTCTGATTCCATACATCATTATTCACTATCTCAGTACCCTGAATAAATGATAGAAACCAGGACGCCATCTATTCTGTCTGACAGTGTACAACATTCTTGCATCATGCTGCTGTACCAGACTGTGCACAACATACACACATATTATTCCTATATCAAACAGTATATAACAGATGCAACCTACTCCATATCACACAGTACATAACAATCAGCCTACTCCTTTATTAGACTGCATGTAACAGTCATATCCTACCCCTATATCAATCAGTATATAACAGTCACATCCTAACCCTGCACTAGACAGTACATAACAGTCACATCCTACCACTGCAGACAGTATATAACAGTCACTTCCTATCCCTGCATCAGACAGTATATAACAGTCACATCCTCCCCCTGTACCAGACAGTATATAACAGTCATATCCTACCCCTGTATCAAACAGTATATAACAGTCACATCCTAACCCTGCACTAGACAGTACATAACAGTCACATCCTACCACTGCATCAGACAGTATATCACAGTTACTTCCTATCCCTGCATCAGACAGTATATAACAATCACATCCTCCCCCTGTACCAGACAGTATATAACAGTCACATCCTCCCCCTGTACCAGACAGTATATAACAGTCACATCCTAACCCTATATCAGACAGTATATAACAGTCACATCCTACCCCTGCATCAGACAGTATGTAACAGTCACATCCTACTCCTGTATCAGACAGTAAATAAGAGTCACATCCTACTCCTTTATCAGACAGTATATAACAGTCATATCCTAACTCTATGTCAGACAGTATATAAGAGTCACATCCTAACCCTATATCAGAGAGTATATAACAGTCACATTCTACCACTGCATCAGATAGTGTATAACAATCATATCCTAACCCTATATAAGACAGTATGTAACAGTCACATCCTACCACTGCATCAGATAGTGTATAACAGACACATCCTAACCCTATATCAGACTTATGTAACAGTCACATCCTGACCCTATATCAGACAGTATGTGACAGTCACATCCGAATGTATATAACAGTCACATCTTAACCTATATCAGACAGCATATAACAGTCACATCCTATCCCTGCATCAGATAGTATATAACAGTCACATCCTATCCCTGTATCAGACAGTGTATAAGAGTCACATCCTAACCGCATATCAGATAATATGTAGCAGTTACATCCTACCCCTGTATCAGACAGTATATAACAGTCACATCCTTATCCTATATCAGACAGTATATAACAGTCACATCCTAACCCTATATCAGACAGTATGTAACAGTCACATCGTAACCCTATATCAGACAGTATGTAACAGTCACATCCTAACCCTGCATCAGACAGTATATAACAGTCACATCCTAACCCTATGTTAGACAGTATATAAGAGTCACATCATACCCCTGCATCAGACAGTACATAACAGTCACATCCTATCCCTGTATCAGACAGTATATAACAGTCACATCCTAACCCTGTATCAAACAGTATATAACAGTCACAGCATACCCCTGTATCAGACAGTATATAACAGTCACATCATACCCCTGTATCAGACAGTATATAACAGTCACAGCATACCCCTGTATCAGACAGTATATAACAGTCACATCATATCCCTTCATCAGACAGTATATAATAGTCACATCCTATGCAAGTATCAGACAGTAAATAAGAGTCACATCCTACCGCTGTATCAGACAGTACATAATAGTCACATCCTATTACTATATCAGGCAGTATATAACATTCACATCCTATCCCTGTATCAGATAGTATATAACGGTTACATCCTAATCCTATATCAGACAGTATATAACAGTCACATATACTGTCTGATGCAGGGGTAGGATGTGACTGTTATATACTGTCTGATGCAGGGATATGATAACAGTCACATCCTATCCCTGTACCAGACAGTATATGAGAGTCACATCCTACCACTATATCAGACAATATATAACAGTCACACCCTACCCCTGCATCAGACATTATATAACAGTACATCCTAACCCTATATCAGACAGCATATAACAGTCACATCCTAATCCAGTATCAGACAGTATGTAACAGTCACATCCTAACCCTATATCAGACAGTACGTAACAGTCACATCCTAACCCTATATCAGACAGTATGTAACAGTCACATCCTAACCCTATATCAGACAGTATATAACAGTCACATCATACCCCTGCATCAGACAGTATATAACAGTCACATCATACCCCTGCATCAGACAGTATATAACAGTCACATCCTATCCCTGCATCAGACAGTCTATAACAGTCACATCCTAACCCTGTACCAGACAGTATACAAGAGTCACATCCTACCCGTTTATCAGACAGCATATAACAGTCACATCCTAACCCTATATCAGACAGTATATAACAGTCACATCCTAACCTATATCAGAGAGTATATAACAGTCACATCCTAACCCTGTACCAGACAGTAATAAGAGTCACGTCCTACCCGTTTATCAGACAGCATATAACAGTCACATCCTAACCCTATATCAGACAGTACATAACAGTCACATCCTAACCCTATATCAGACAGTATGTAACAGTCACATCCTAACCCTATATCAGACAGTACGTAACAGTCACATCCTAACCCTGCATCAGACAGTATATAACAGTCACATCCTAACCCTATGTTAGATAACAGTCACATCCTAACCCTATGTTAGACAGTATATAAGAGTCACATCATACCCCTGCATCAGGCAGTATATAACAGTCACATCCTATCCCTGTATCAGACAGTATATAACAGTCACATCATACCCCTGCATCAGACAGTATATAACAGTCACATCATACCCCTGCATCAGACAGTATATAACAGTCACATCATACCCCTGCATCAGACAGTATATAACAGTCACATCATACCCCTGCATCAGACAGTATATAACAGTCACATCATACCCCTGCATCAGACAGTATATAACAGTCACATCATACCCCTGCATCAGACAGTATATAACAGTCACATCCTAACC
>NW_025210305.1:9410-19000 GCF_004010195.1 Chiloscyllium plagiosum
TTTCCAAGTCAAGATGGTGAGTGGTTTGGAGAGGAACTTGCAGGTGGTGATGTTCCTATGTACCTGCTGCCCTTGCCCTTTTGGGTGGTAGTGGTTGTGGGTTTGGAAAGTGCTATGTAAGATTTTTGGTGAATTTCTGCAGTGCATCTTGTGGATGATTCACACTGTTGCAATTGCATGTCTGTTTGTGGAGAGAATGAATGTTTGAGGACATGGTGGCCATCAAGCAGGCTGTTTCATTATTGGGGCTGCATTCATCCAGACCAGTGGGGATTATTCCATCAAATTCCTGACTTGTACTTTGTAGTTGATGGAGAGGTTTTGGGAAGTCGGAAGGTGAGTTACTCACTGCAGCCTTTGCTCTTGTAGCTTCTATATTAATGTGGTTAGTCCAAATCAATTTCTGATAAGTGGCAACCCCAGGAAGTTGATAATGGGGGAGTTCAGTAATGGTAGTGCCCTTGAATGCCCTGGCGCGATGGTTAGATTGTCTCTTTTTCTTATTGAAGGTGGTTACTTGTGTGGCATGAATGTTACTTACCATTTGTCAGCCCAAGTCTGGGTATTGTCCAAATCTTGCTGCATTTGGATATGGACTGCTTTAATATCTGAGGAGTCACAAATGTTGCCATACAGTCTGCAACCATGAGCAGATATCCCCACATCTGACCTTAAGATAGAAGGAAGGTCATTGATGAAGCAGCAAGATGATTGGGCTGAGGGCACTAACCTGATGAATTTCTGCTGCAATGACTGACCTCCAACAGTGCGACTGTCTTCGTGGATGTCAGGAATGACTCCAAATAGCAGAGACTGATTCCCATTGATTTCAGTTTTGCTCGGGTTCATTGATGCAGACTTGGCCAAACGTGGCCTTGATGTCAGGCAGTCTTTTTTTTTGTTCACCTGAGCTTCAGCAGTTTGGCTACAGCACACCTATTGCACATCTTGTGCATAAAGTAAATTTTTGTGAAAAACAACTAGATTAAAGAGAAAAGTTGCAGTCAGGATTCTCACATGATTATTTCCATTGAATTGCTGGGAGATTGTGAGCCCTGTTATGAGTTCTCTTGGTTTCATAGCCTCCGAGATGAAGTGACCACTTAGAAAAAGTTGTAGAGGGTTGACATTGGCTGAAGGTGTGTAGGAAGAGTTGATGCTTTCAGTAAACGAAAGAAAATTAGAGAAAAGGAAACCGTTTTTTTTTAATTGACCCAATAATCTATTGAAACTTTCAGAATGTTGGGACCAGGATCCTCACGTCCGTCCAAATTTCGCTACCATTTTGGAGCAACTAACTGCTATTGAGGCCACAGTCATAACAGATTTACCCCAGGAATCATTTCACTCCATGCAAGATGATTGGAAAATGGAAATACAGCAAATGTTTAATGAGCTGAGGACAAAGGAAAAAGTGAGTTTTTTTTTTAAACTTTACACTTTTACAAGAGTTTAGACATTTATATTTCTAGTCCTAAAGTAGACCTGGAACAGATAAACTAGATTGATGATTCCATGTAGTGGCTAAGAGAGCACTGTAATGTTCAAGATGCTGCTCTCCAGATAAGGGTCTTAGACGCTTTTTGTCTATTCCATTGAGGTGGACGTCAAAAGATGGCCCTATTTAATGAAGAGCAATAAATTTTCCTGATGTCCACTGTTTGGTCTGCACATGGCTCCAACCCAAAAAAAACTTAGTGTTCAGTTTCCTCTTGTCATGTATATGTGAAACTTAATCTTAAAATTCATAGAAATGGTGGTGAACTTTGTGGATCAGAGCATGTTTAACAAATCTGTTTATAGTTGCAATACATGGTCCAAACTGAGAGAACAGCTTGGCTGGATTCAGTAACTTCTGTGCTGTAAATTACTCTGAATCTCTTTACTTCTTGATCATTTAAAAGTACAGCTGGTTCTGCTATAATGGGCATTTCTTCAATGTGAATTGGCTATAACATGATTGAAGAATTTAGACTATTATTTGTAGAACGCAAAATTTCCTTGCCTGTTTTGGCTATAACGCAATTCTAGTCCCATCAGTTTAAATGGTGCTGCTATGTTTTTATAACAAGAACAGAACTATCGCGTTATATCAGAACTGACTGTAGGAACAAATCTACATCTGGTTAGGGTGTGCACTGTATAGTGGATAATCTGAATCTTGTTGTTAGGACATAACTTTAATGTTAAATGGATGCTCTGTAATAGCATAAGGAATAACGTAACATTTTGAGGGCCTACAATGTAAAAGCACTGATGTTTTGAATCTGTTTATCTTCTTTTGAAAGATATGTCTGATAACCCTCTATTCAAAAGAAATACACAGTAGATACAAAATTCCTATCCTCTCGCATTTGTGATTTTGTCTTTTTAGTGCAAGATCTAATTTGGGTATGGGAAGCTCAGAAGATTCAGCCTATAGTCCCACCAATTCACAAAGGAAAATGGGCTAGCATTCTGCAATTCTGAATATTCCACAGTCACTTCACTGCAAAGAAATTCATTGTGTCAGGAGTTGTAAGACTGTATAATTTGACTTGGTGCCAAATAAATGTGACTTTTTTTTGCTGCCAATCCTGTATCATCATCATTCCGTCATTGCTGACATCTGAAATGATTGTCATTCTCATGATGTACTGCATGAAGTTTACTCCAGATTCTGTTGGATAACTCTGCAGTTTGGTTTTAATCTGAATTATGCTTTAATTTGATTACAGTATACTTGTAATTGGGTGAGGATTCCATTTATTTTTCCTGAACTGTGTAATACTTCCCAGTAGATTTAGGATCATAAGTCTATTAGGCCATAGAAAATAGGAACAGGAGTAGGCTGTTCAGCCCCTCAAACCTGCTCCACCATCCAATAGGATCAATTAATTAGGATTGTTTTGGAAGTAGTATGTTACCACAATTTCTCATTTATTAATATAGTAAATAAGTACTGTGACACAATTGTTGAAAATAACTTCAGACTGTTAGTCCTGCCTATCTGTGCCCTCGAAACATCGCAAATTTAAAATCTACAATCTCATATCAATCTCTATATGGTCTCACAGCTATCTCTGAAATGTTCTCCAGTAGTCTAGATACCCGAACTTGAAATCTTGCTCCTCAGATTGTGACCTTTTTCTCATGGCGCAACCCCTCCCAAATATATGCACTCGCATGAGCATGCACACACAACTTTAACCAATGTTGATGGTGCATTTAGCTGCCTAAACCCCACATACTCTGTAATAAACTTCCAAAATCCTCCTATTGCTCCACCACCCACCCCTCGTGATTAAATCTCACCGTAAAATCTACCTGTAACTAAACTTGTCACTCTTCTAAATATTTTCTTATTTAGTACCTTTTATTATGTGAAACACCTTGACATTTTGATTTTATGTTAGACATTCTCTAATTAACATAAATTTAATGGATCCAACAATGTCTTTTGAGCTGTTTAACATAGTGCAAATTTATTTTTTAAATTGTGCACAAGGTCAAGGATTTTAATTCTCATTCTCACTGATCTTGTGTTTTATTGTGATCTGGTTCCAATTAACCCCAGACTTGGCAATGAACTTTAGCTTTCTTCTGTTGTTCCTAGGAGTTGCGATCACGAGAGGAGGAACTGACGAGGGCAGAGCTCCAACAGAAGTCCCACGAAGAGCTGCTGAAGAGACGGGAACAACAACTGGCAGAACGGGAAATTGACGTGTTGGAGCGTGAGCTGAACATTCTCATCTTCCAGCTGAACCAAGAGAAACCAAAAGTGAAGAAAAGAAAAGGCAAGTTCAAGAGAAACCGGCTAAAGCTAAAAGATGGAAACCGAATCAGTTTACCTTCAGGTATGGAGTTAAAGACTATGAGGTCTGGGTCTGCACACAGAATATTCTTACCAAGCTAAATTGAAATTTCAGGCTGATGAAAGTGTATACTTAAATTAAAATCCATGTAGCAGTTTCTGGCAGATGCAGAGTTGAATCTTCCTATCACTGGATTGTTCAACTCTGGTCACTATTTAGTGAACCCTGCTAGATGTTACATGTGTTTAGATGTTGGGTGAGAGCAGAGTGAATTTGTCATACCCCAGCAGTCAAATAGCCTGCCATCACTCACTCACTCCACGCTGTCTCACTTTTTCACCTTCTGCATGAGTAATGTCGTGCTCTACTGGAGTCTGAACAAGGACCTTTCCAGTTCTTTAGCCCTTTGCTTTTGATCCACTAACTATCTGTCCTGATAGCAGCATTCACTTTCTTTATCTCAAGTCTCTTAGGTAGGTATCTTGCATAGGATTTAAGACTTTGAGGATGTAAATCACAGCCAGTCCATGCTAATATTAATGCTTCACATGAACCTTGTTCTATCTTTCCTTATCTATATCTATTGTTGTATTCGTCTATTGCATTTTTTGTTATATGCTTGTCCAGGTTCCTCTTGAAAGCATCTGTAGTAATCTGTCTTCAGCTGCTTCCTGTGCTAGCATAGTCCACCACATTGTCACCAGTCTTTGGAAAAAGACATTTCTTTTGAGCACCCTATTGGATTCATGCTTTATTGATTACTCTGGTTATGATCTTCTCTGCAAAGTAAGTGTCCTCTCTGTAATCACTCTACCAAAGCCTTTCATAATTTTAAAGATTTCTATTAGAGCACCCCTCCGTTTCCTTTTTGCAGGAGAAAGGGAACTCAGTTTGTCAATTTTTTTTTTGCAGGTATGTTTTGCAACATTTAGCCCAAATCTGAATACCTGTGTGAACACCAACTACTAACTTTAACTAAAATTTCACATTTCTTCACATATGGAAAGAGCGCTGCTGTCACTCCACCAACAATCCAACCATAACTTGGACTCCATATTTACAATTCTTTCTCTCAAGCCATTCTTCTAGCCTATTGGTATCTCAGTTTTGGCTTCTGTTTACTGCTATTGCCAAACTTCCTGTAGCCCAATGCAAAATTACAACCATAATTCACTTTTTCTTGTGTTTTTTTAATCCTCCTTCAAGCTGTATTGCTACAGTATTTAACACTTAAAGATATGCCAACTTAAAAGCATCTCAGTACAATTTTATCTTTAATTATGGAAATATGTCAATGACATATGAAGCCTTGGCACTAAGGTTCGATAATCAGTTTAGCGTAAATTCTCTATTTTTCAATTCTGTTCCTTTAAAAATGAAGCTTAATAGTTTTGATAACTAACTAACCACATCATTTCCTTATTCAAATACACGATCTATTATTTCTCTGAAGAATTTCAGAAGATTGGTCAAGGAAAACCTGTATTGATTGATCGGTGTTAAGCTGGTGCTCCAAGTGCTTAGTATTTCAACAATGATATTGCATATCAGACATAGCTGTGATGGATCATCTTCAGTGTCTTGATTTTTTTCACATTGATAGATTTTCAGCATAAGATCACTGTTCAAGCTTCTCCAACTCTCGACAAGCGGAAAAGTTTGAATGGCAGCAGTTATAGTCCACCGAGCAGCCCCACCATTATCCCAAGACTAAGAGCTATACAGCGTAAGTGCAGTGCTGGTTACATCAATCGTGTGTGTTATAATAGTTTTGTACTGCTTGCCAATTAAGACAGGTGACAGAGAAATGAATGAAACTGATTCCTTATTTGTTTAATTATCTCTGTGTGTAATCTTCCTTTTATATAAAAGGTCAGCATTTTTTTCTTTGCTCACGGGATGTGGTATTGCTGGCAAAGCCAGTATTTATTGACCATTTTAAATTTTCTTTTAAAAGCTGGCAGTCCATATTTTGTACATAATCCAGTGTCCAAATGGTCTCAGGAAGCTTGTATATCTACAGTATATTTTCCTCAGGTTCAAATTCTGCACCAAAATGTTAGTTTTTATTTCTCTTGGTGTTCATGACCATCCAAAAAGATCTAGGAAAAAGACCACATATTTCCTAAATCCAATGTAGCTAACCAATTTGCAGCATTAGTACCATTTTGATGATGGGCTCTGATTTTTTTTTGTCAGCACAATTCTGTTGCCTATTTTTGCCTGCTTCACTTTGACCATAAATCCCACAAGTTCTGGCTAGTAACTTCTATTTGGCATCCTTTTAATGTCAGCGTCTGGCTTTGGCATCTGCATCATGTTTCAAACTTTCTCACAACTGATACTTTGCATTGACCATTTATACGTTCATCTTACATTCAGCTATGCAAAGCCTTGCTGAGCAAGGTTCATATTCGAATAGTCTGTACAGCAAAATGTTTGCAATATAATCCTTTTATTGTGCTGTAATAAGTCTTTGACAAATATAGTGTTCTGAGCAGTAGGATTCCAGAGAAATAAACACAATTACAAATTATGAAGAAAGGCTGAAGATTTTTATGGGTCTTTAATCATGCACACCATCCTAACTGAGTTAATTCCTAATAACAGATTTTGTGAGTAAAATCCCTGAAAGCTCGGCAATTCCTACAAAGTACCCACTTGGTTACCATCGAGGCATGGAATTGATAATCTCAGTTCTATTGCCCCTGCTTCCTATCACTATCTTGACCCCACTGAGAGAGAGAAATCAACACAAAAGGGCTACTTATGGACTGCACTTTCAGCAAACATTAAATTCTGTCCTGGCACATTGAACCCCAAGCAATTTGGGAATGATCAACTTTAATAATTTCATAAATTATACCTACAATAAAAATCTTAAAGCCACTTAATCTTAATATTTATGCTTTTTGTTTAAACTTATGAGATTGTACCAGCTCCTAACCCTACAATTTGATGTACACATAGATTGGGTATTTTATAACCTGGTAATTCATGGAAGGGTATCCCACTGAAAATGGCCCCAGTTTGGTTCCCAGCACAAAGAGACCTTTAACTCAATCCTTTCCAGGGAATAACTGTATAGTTTGATAAGGAACTGAATTTATGTAATGTAGAAAAGATACAATGAAGATTAGTATTCTCTGCACCTGATTTGGCAAGAGGGATGGCATCTTGATGCAAGGTCCAAACGTCTTTCTACAGCATTAGGCCCACACTTGATCACACTCTTTATTTCTGATGTTATGCACAGGAATTGAGATGTCAGAAGTCTTTAAAGGTGATGCTTGATTAGGAAAAGGCAGCACCTGATGCAGAGACTGAATAGATGAGGGTTTTTAAATTCACTGATACGTTTACTGTATTGACTGAGGACGACCTCAGTCTAGAGTGGCAAATAATCCTCTGCCCTGAACTAGGGCATCAAACAAACTTCCCAAGACATTAATGGCACTTAGATTAGAAAGCAGAAAAAAAAGTTAAAGGAGTTAGGGCTGAAAGGGTCCATCCAATGACCTTGGCAAATGGAATTAAGGAGAATCTCAAGGTTTCTCATGCATATATAAGGAGCAAGAAGTAGCTAGGGACAGGGTAAGTCCACTCCAGGGTAGAGGAGGAACTTCGTGCATGGAGACAGAGCATGTGGGTGAAGTCCTTAATGAATATTTTGCATCAAGGAGAAGGATATGGTGGATGGTGATTCCAGAGGGAATATGTTCAAGGGCATGTTGATATAAAAAACGCAGGTGGCGTTAGGTGTTTTGAAAAGCATCAAGGTAGACAAGTCCCTGGGACCTCTTGGTATTTATCCCAGAATACTGAGGGATGAAATTGCTGAGTCCTTGTACCTTCCTTCGTCACAAACGAGGTTCCTGAGCACTGGAGAATAACCAATGTTGTTCCTTTGTTTAAGAAGGCCAACAGGGATAATCCGGAAAGTACAGGTTTATGAGCTTTAGTCAGAGGAATTTATTGGAGAAGATTCTTGGGATGGGATTTACTCACATTTGGAAAAATATGGACTTGTTATAGAACATTACAGCGCAGTACAGGCCTTTCAGCCTCGATGTTGCACCGACCTGTCGAACCAATTTGAAGCCCATCTAACTGACACTATTCCATTCTCCTCCATATGTCTATCCAATGACCATTTAAATGCCCTTAAAGTTGGTCAGTCCACTACTGTTGCAGGCAGTGCATTCCATGTCCCTATTACTACTGAGTAAAGAAACTACCTCTGACATCTGTCCTATGTCTAACATCCCTCAATTTAAAGCGGTGTCCCTCGTGCTAGCCATCGCCATCTGAGGAAAAAGGCTCTCACTGATCAACCTATCTAACCCTCTGATTATCTTATATGTCTGAATCAAGTCACCTCTCAACCTCCTCTCAAATGAAAACTGTCTCAAGTCCCTCAGCGTTTCCACATAAGACCTTCCCTCCATACCAGGCAACATCTCATAAATCTCCTCTGAACCCTTTCCAAAGCTTCTACATTTCCTATAATGCAGTGACCAAAACTGTACACAATACTCCAAGTGAAGCCGCACCAGAGTTTTGTGCAGCTGCAGCATGATTCATGGTTCTGAAACTAAATCTCTTTACCAATAAAAGCTAACACATTGTATGCCTTAACAACCCTATCATCCTGCGTGGCAACTTTCAAGGATCTATGGACCTGGATACAGAGACCTCTCTGTTCATCTACACTGCCAAGAATCTTACCATTAGCCCAGTACTCTGTTACTCCTTCCAAAGTGAATCACCTCATACTTTGCTGCATTAAACGCCATTTGCCACCTCTCAGCCCACCTCTGCAGCTTATCTGTGTCTTTCTGTAACCTGCAACACCCTTCATCACTATCCACAACTCTACTGACCTTAGAGTCATCCGCAAATTTACTAACTCACACCTCTGCAGCTTATCTGTGTCTTTCTGTAACCTGCAACACCCTTCATCACTATCCACAACTCTACTGACCTTAGAGTCATCCGCAAATTTACTAACTCATCCTTCTATGCCCTCATCCAGGTCATTTATAAAAATGACAAACAACAGTGGAACCAAAACAGATTCTTGTGGTATCCCACTAGTAACTAAACTCCAGGATGAATATTTCCCATCAACCACCATCCTCTGTCTTCTTTCAATTAGCCAATTTCTGATCCAAACTGCTAAATCACCTTCAATTCCATGCCTCCGTAATTTGTGCAATAGCCTACCATGGGGAGCCTTACCAAATGCCTTACTGAAATCCACATACACCACATTAAATGCTTTACCCTCATCCACCTGTTTGGTCACTTTCTCAAAGAACTCAATAAGGTTTGTGAAGCATGACATACCATGTTGACTATCCCTAATCAACTCATTCCTATTTCTTATAACCCTTTCCAATAGTTTATCCACAACCGAAGTAAGGCTCACAGGTCTATAATTTCCAGGGTTGTCTCTACTCCTCTTCTTGAACAAGGGAAAAACATTTGCTATCCTCCAGTCTTCTGGCACTACTCCTGGAGACAATGATGACATAAAGATCAAAGCCAAAGGCTCAGCAATCTTCTCCCTGGCTTCCAAGGGAATCCTAGGATAAATTCCATCTGTTCCAGGGACTTATTTATTTTTACACTTTCCAGAATTGCTAACACCTCCTCCTCTTTGTGCACCTCAATCCTGTCTATTCTAGTAGCCTGTATCTGTATTCTCCTTGACCACATTGTTTTTTTTTCTAGTGTGAATACTGATGAAAAGTATTCATTTAGCACATTCCATCTCCTCTGATTCCACGCACA
>NW_025210306.1:0-5681 GCF_004010195.1 Chiloscyllium plagiosum
TCAGAGAAACAACAGATTCTGGCAGCAAATCAAACCTGTTCAGGTGAGCAGGTTCACGAGATTAATTCCAGCGATAAGGGGTTTGTCTGATGAGGAAAGACTGAACAGCTTAGGCCTATACTCTTTGGAGTTCAGAAGACTGAGAGGAGATTGAGGTTTATAAGAATCTAAAAGGGATTGATAAAGTGGATGTCAAGAGGAAGTTTCCTCATGTGGGACACGATAAGGGATAGCAGATTTAAAACAGAGATGAGGAGAAATTCTCTCAAAGGGTCATGAATCTGTGGAATTCACTGCCCCAGAGTGTGGTGGATGCCAGGGCATTGAATCTCACAGAAACCTATAAAATTCTAACAGGACGAGACAGGGTAAACACAGGAAGGATGTTCCTGATAACTGGGGAATCCAGAACCAGGAGGTCACAGTCAAAGGAGATGGGGTAGGCCATTTTGGATTGAGATGGGGAGATGTGTCTTCACCCAGAGAGTGGGGAGCCTGTGGAATTCTCTGTCACAGAAAGCAGGTGAGGACAAAACATTGAATGTTTTCAAGAAGGAGTTAGATATTGTTCTTAGGGCTAAAGGGTATGGGGAGAAAGCAGGAACAGGGGACTAAGTTGGATGATCAGCCATGATTAGATTGAATGAGGGAGCAGATTCGAAGGGCTGAATGGCCTCCTCCTGATTTTTCTTTTTTTCTTTTTATTCAATTTCCACCACCAGGAAGAAAGGGAACACCGAAGTGGCCAATGATAAGCAGTGCCCTTCACAGGGGCGGCACGGTGGCACAGTGGTTAGCACTGTTGCCTCACAGCGCCAGAGACCCGGGTTCAATTCCCGCTTCAGGGGACTGACTGTGTGGAGTTTGCACATTCTCCCCGTGTCTGCGTGGGTTTCCTCCGGGTGCTCCGGTTTCCTCCCACAGTCCAAAGATGTGCAGGTCAGGTGAATTGGCCATGCTAAATTGCCAGTAGTGTTAGGTAAGGGGGTAGATGTAGGGGTATGGGTGGGTTGCGCTTCGGCGGGGTGGTGTGGACTTGTTGGGCCGAAGGGCCTGTTTCCACACTAAGTAATCTAATCTAACATCAAAGGGTAATGCTGTGTGATCAAACAGTGAAGGGGAGGACAGGGATTAAATCAAAATGGAGTTGGACGGGGAAATGATGCACTCCACTCCCTGCGGCGCCCACCTCTCCCTGAACAACTCCAGGGTGTTGGTGGACACCACGTGCTCCTTCTCCAAGGACACCCGGGCTCTAACGTAACCGCGGAAGAGGGGCAGGCAGTCGGCCCTAACGACCCCCTCCACGGCCCGCTGCCTGGACCTGTTTATGGCCAGTTTGGCCAGGCCCAGGAGCAGACCCATGAGGAGGTCTTCAGACCTGTCCTCCCCCTTCCGTACCAGGTGTCCAAAGATCAGGAGCATGGGACTGAAGTGCAACCAAAAACAGAGAAGAAGGTTTTTGAGAAAATCAAAAAGGGAGTGCAGACACCCACACCCAATATATACATGGTCCACGGACTCCACAGCGCCACAGAACAAGCAGTTGGGCTGGGAGTCCGTGAACCACACCACCCTCCACCCCAGATCCCCAAGAGAAAGGGGGAGGACTCCCATGTAGAGAGCCCTCCATTGGGGAACCCCACCGCCCGGTGGCAAATGGGCACGCCAAGGTGTGACCGGGCAGTGGATGAGGGAGAAGAGGTGGACGGTGTGCAGCAGCAGTCGATACAGGGCCCGCTGTTTTTTGTCCCTAAAAGGGGCAAAACTAAAATTCCTCCTGTTTTTTATATTGTCATAAATGCCACCATTGAGACTATCTTTCAATTCTGCATTTTATTAATTGGATAATTAATAGTGAAACCACTGTCTGCAGCACATTAACCTGGGGTCTCTGAATTACTAGCTCATGACATTACCAGTACATCACCATCTTATCCCAAATCCTTCATCAGAAAGCCAGCAACAGTGTGGGAGATTATATTTCCTTAGAAGGCTTGTATTTGTAACAAGCCATGACTTCGATCAGTGCTGGGCAGGGCAGCTAAATTTGGTTGGATGCACTCCTTGAATTCCTTTTCTTTTATTCATTCATGGGATGAGGGAATCGCTGGCGAGGCCAGCCTTTAATGCCCATCCCTAATTGCCATAGAGCAGTTAAGAGTCATCTGCATTGCTGTGGGTCTGGAGTCATATGTAGGCCCAGACCATGTGAGGATGACAGATTTCCTCCCCTGAAGGACATGAGTGAACCAGACAGGACTCTTCCCTAACAATCGACAATGGTCATCATTAGACTCTTAAATTCCAGATTCTTATTGAATTCAAACTCCACTGTCTGCCGTGGCAGGAATTGAACACTTGTCCCCAGAACATTTCCTAGGTCTCTGGATTAATAACGCCACGAGGCTATTGCCTCCCCTGGGTTTCATCACATGACATCTCATACTCCTGCCATTGATCTATCCAACAGGCCTGTCCCCGTGCCATCTGCAATGTAAATATGATCCTTGGGCCGCGATTGGATGATTCTTGTGTATAAAATGCCTCTTTTGTCCTCCCAAGCCCTGTGTTTTGTAACAAATAAACAAAAGGTGTGCACGTAAACTAAGGGGGAAGAAAAACACCATATGTTTTATGTTTCTTCTGCTCAGTTTTAACCAGGAAATTCGCCTTGAGCTCCTGGACTTTCTCAGGGGCAGTGCAACCATTAAGCAAACTCGGTGGTCACCAGAGTTGCCAAATGTGATGGGCGTGGGCCAGCAAAACATAGAATAAACTATTCTGGAAACCACACAAGTGACCAAACAGTGGGGCTGGAAGGTCTTAATCATCAACTTAGATTCTAATGAATATGAGTATCTGTGGCAAGTCTCCAAGATGTAGATGCTACCTCAGTCGTCATGTGATTACCCTCTGCTCGGACATCCCAACTCCTATACTCAGTGCACTGACCAATAAAGGTAATGATTTGGAGATGCCGGTGTTGGACTGGGGTGTACAAAGTTAAAAATCACACAACACCAGGTTAAATTGGAAGCACACTAGCTTTCGGAGCAATGCTCCTTCATCAGGTAGTAGTGGAGGGCTCAATCGTAACACAGAATTTATAGCAAAAATTTACAGTTTGATGTAACTGAAATTATACATTGAAAAATTGATTGTCTGTTAAGCCTTTCATCTGTTAGAATACAATGATAGTTTCACTTCTTTCATGTGTAAATCACAGTGGACGCTGGGTCCACTGCTTTTCATCATTTATATAAATGATTTGGATTTGAACATAGAAGGTATGGTTAGTAAGTTTGCAGATGACACCAAAATTGGAGGTGTAGTGGACAGCAAAGAAGGTTACCTCAGATTACAACAGGATCTGGACCAGATGGGTCAATTAGCTGAGGAGTGGCAGATGGAGTTTAATTTAGATAAATGCGAGGTGCTGCATTTTGGAATATTGCGTGCAATTCTGGTCTGCTTCCTATCGGAAGGATGTTGTGAAACCTGAAAGGGTTCAGAAAAAAATTTGCAAGGATGTTGCCAGGGTAGGAAGATTTTGAGCTATAGGGAGAGGTTGAATAGGCTGGGGCTGATTTCCCTGGAGCGTCGGAGGCTGATGGGTGACCTTATAGAGGTTTATAAAATCATGAGGGGCATGGATAGGATAAATAAACAAAGTCTTTTCCCTGGGTTAGGGGAGTCCAGAACAAGAGGGCATAGGTTTATGGTGAGAGGGGAAAGATATAAAAGGGACCTAAGGGGTAACGTTTTCACACAGAGGGTGGTACGTGTATGGAATGAACTGCCAGAGGAAGTGGTGGAGGCTGGTATAATTACAGCGTTTAAAAGGCATCTAGATGGGTATATGAATAGGAAGGGTTTGGAGGAATAGGGGCCAAGTGCTGGCAAATGGGACTAGATTAGTTTGGGATACCTGGTCGGCATGGATGAGTTGGACCAAAGGATCTGTTTCCGTTCTGTATAGCTCTGTGACTCTATAACTATTCTCACGCCATCTTCCAGCACTTGGTCCTTAACCTTGTATACCTTCGCATCATAAGTGCACATCGAAATATTTCTTCAATGTGATGAGGGTTTCTGCCTCTCTCACCCTTACAGGCAGGGAGTTCCAGATTCATCTAAATCCCCTAAACCTCCTGACCCTTCCCTTAAATCTATGCCCCCTGGTCATTGATGCCTCCATCAGGGGTATTGGCATATTCTCCTTGTTCATGTGAAATAAATTATAAATGCAGAGCTTCTATTCATGTCAGTGACAATGTTTATTTTTGAAAGTTAATTGTAGAGGGAGGGGGGGCAGACACGTGTGTGCACCAGGGGCACCTGATCCTGCAGCCATTGATGCCCCCAGGGTAATCCTGTCCTTGGCTACCCTGGTGCCAGCACTGCTATGAGCCCAAAGCTTTCAAACGGAGCAGAGGAGGCCAATGCCAACTGGCTACACCCGTGCCAATCTTGGAGGGCATCTCTGCACTGTGCCCATGGAGCTACATGACCACAGAGCAGCATGTGGTGATCCATTGCAGGAAATTGCTGTCATTTGCTGAAATGGAGCCTGGCACAGGAGCAGGGGATATCTTCATTAAACGCTGTAAATCAATCCAAAAGGAACCAAATGTTGTGTCTCATGTTTGACAGGGTCCCTGACCTCTGTGATCCAAGTTTAGTATTAAACACAACAGGGCCAAGCCTCTGCTTTGACAGGGGTTGTGACCTTAAGACAGGACACTGCACTGGAATTCCCATGCCCAACTGTGAAATCAAAGGTGATTATTATCAGGGTGAGAGGTTGCCAAGCTCATTCGAGGTGCTTCAGATGTTGGAAACACAATCACAGCTTCTTCCTTTAAGCATCCAAAGATTTAATTTAGTGGCCAACCATAATCTGACTCGTGGTCTTATTGATCACTGCACAAAATATGCTTAGCCATGCAAGCTTCTGAAAGCCATTCGACAAAGGAGAGTAGACCTCCTGGGGGAGTCACTGTCGGCAGTAATGATACACAACAGAACAGGAGTGTGCTTATAACTTCAGAGGCTGTCCTTAACTACCAGATTGATTCCTGGGATGGCAGGACTGACATACAAAGAGAGACTTGATCGGGTCAGGACTGTATTCACTGGAGTTTAAAAGAATGAGGAGGGATCTTATAGAAATCTGTAAAATTCTAACAGGACTAGACCAGGATCAATACCACCGGCGAGTCCAGAACCAGAGGTCAAAGTTTAAGGATTGGATATGAACAAAGGAGGTATAGTTAGTAAGTTTGCAGATGACGCCAAAATTGGAGGTGTAGTGGACAGCGAAGAGGGTTAACTCAGAGTACAACGAGATCTTGATCAGATGGACCAATGGGCCAAGGAGTGGCAGATGGGGCTTAATTTAGAAAAATGTGAGGTGCTGCATTTTGGAAAGGCAAATCAGGGCATGACTTACATATATAATGGGAAGGTCCTAGAGAGTGTTGCTGAACAAGATGGGATAGAAGTCATTTAGTATGCTTCCATTTATTAGTCAGTGCATTGAGTATACGAATTGGAAGGTCATGTTGCGGCTGTACAGGACGTTGGTTAAGTCACTTTGGAATACTGTGTGAAATTCTGGTCTCCCTGCTATAGGAGGGATGTTGTGAAACTTGAAAGGGTTCAGAAAAGATTTACAA
>NW_025210306.1:15449-17377 GCF_004010195.1 Chiloscyllium plagiosum
CACGCTGAGGCCGGGAGTTTGAGTTCACACTGAGGCCGGGAGATCAAGTCCACACTGAGGCTGGGAGTTTGAGTTCACGCTGAGGGCGGGAGTTTGAGTTCACGCTGAGGCCGGGAGTTTGAGTTCACACTGAGGCCGGGAGATCAAGTCCACACTGAGGCTAGGAGTTTGAGTTCACGCTGAGGGCGGGAGTTTGAGTTCACACTGAGGCTGGGAGTTCGAGTCCACACTGACGCCGGGAGTTTGAGTCCACACTGAAGCCAGGAGTTCGAGTCCACACTGAGGCCGGGAGTTCGAGCTCACACAAGGCCGGGAGTTTGAGTCCACACTGAAGCCAGGAGATCGAGTCCACATTGAGGCCGGGAGTTCAAGTTCACACTGAGGCCGGGAGTTCGAGTCCACACTGAGGCCGGGAGTTCGAGTTCACACAAGGCCGGGAGTTTGAGTCCACACTGAAGCCAGGAGTTTGAGTTCAGACTGAGGCCGGGAGTTCGAGTGCACACTGAGGCCGGGAGTTTGAATTCACGCTGAGGCCGGGAGTTCGAGTCCACACTGAGGCTGGGAGTTCGAGTCCACACTGAGGCAGGGAGTTTGAGTCCACACTGAGGCCGGGAGTTCGCGTCCACTCTGAAGCCAGGAGTTCGAGTTCACACTGAGGCTGGGAGTTCGAATCCACACTGAAGCTCGGAGTTAGAGTCCACACTGGAGCCGGGTGTCTGAGTCTGCACTGAGGCCGGGAGATTGAGGCCGGGAGTTTGAGTTCATGCTGAGGCCGGGAATTTGAGTCCAAACTGAGGCCAGGAGTTTGATATTACGCTGAGGCCGGGAGTTCGAGTCCAAACTGAGGCCGGGAGTTCGAGTCCACACTAAGGCCGGGAGTTTGAGTCCAAACTGAGGCCGGGAGTTTGAGTCCAAACTGAGGCCGGGAGTATGATATTACGCTGAGGCCGGGAGTTCGAGTCCAAACTGAGGCCGGGAGTTCGAGTCCACACTGAGGCCGGGAGTTTGAGTTCACACTGAGGCTGGGAGTTTGAGTTCACGCTGAGGCCGGGAGTTCGAGTTCATGCTGAGGCCGGGAGTTCGAGTCCACACTGAGGCCGGGAGTTTGAGTTCACACTGAGGCCGGGAGTTTGAGTTCACACTGAGGCCGGTAGTTCGAGTTCACACTGAGGCCGGGAGTTGGAGTCCACACTGAGGCCGGGAGTTCGAGTCCACACTGAGGCCGGGAGTTTGAGTCCACACTGAGGCCGGGAGTTTCAGTCCACACTGGGGCCGGGAGTTTGAGTTCACACTGAGGCTGGGAGTTTGAGTTCACTCTGAGGCCGGGAGTTCGAGTCCACGCTGAGGCCGGGAGTTCGAGTCCACACTGAGGCCGGGAGTTCGAGTCCACATTGAGGCCGGGAGTTCGAGTCCACACTGAGGCCGGGAGTTCGAGTCCACACTGAGGCCGGGCATTCGAGTCCACACTGAGGCTGGGAGTTCAAGTCCACGCTGAGGCCAGGCATTCGAGTCCACACTGAGGCTGGGCGTTCGAGTCCACGCTGAGGCCGGGAGTTCGAGTCCACACTGAGGCCAGGAGTTCGAGTCCACGCTGAGGCCGGGAGTTCGAGTCCACTCTGAGGCCAGAAGTTCGAGTCCACGCTGAGGCCGGGAGTTCGAGACCACACTGAGGCCGGGAGTTCGAGTCCACGCTGAGGCCAGGAGTTCGAGTCCACCCCGAGGTCGGGAGTTCAAGTCCACACTGAGGCCGGGAGTTCGAGTCCAAACTGAGGCCGGGAGTTCGATTCCACACTGAGGCCGGGAGTTCGAGTCCACGTTGAGGCCAAGAGTTCGAGTCCACGTTGAGGCCGAGAGTTTGAGTCCACGCTGGAGCCGGGGGAACTCAGTCCACACTGAGGATGGGAGTTTGAGTCCACGCTGAGGCTGGG
>NW_025210306.1:17750-19000 GCF_004010195.1 Chiloscyllium plagiosum
GCTGAGGCTGGGAGTTCTAGTCCACGCTGAGGCTGGGAGTTTGAGTCCACACTGAGACTGGGAGTTTGAGTCCACACTGAGGTTGGGAGTTGGAGTCCACGTTGAGGCTAGGAGTTGGAGTCCAAGCTGAGACTGGGAGTTGGATTCCATACTGAGGCCAGGAGTTCTAGTCCACGCTGAGGACGGGAGTTCGAGACCACGCTGAGGCTGGGTGTTGGAATCCACACTGAGGCTGGGGGTTTGAGTCCACACTGAGGCTGGGGGTTTGAGTCCACACTGAGGATGGGGGTTTGAGTCCACACTGAGGATGGGGGTTTGAGTCCACACTGAGGATGGGGGTTTGAGTCCACACTGAGGATGGGGGTTTGAGTCCACACTGAGGATGGGGGTTTGAGTCCACACTGAGGATGGGGGTTTGAGTCCACACTGAGGATGGGGGTTTGAGTCCACACTGAGGATGGGGGTTTGAGTCCACACTGAGGATGGGGGTTTGAGTCCACACTGAGGATGGGGGTTTGAGTCCACACTGAGGATGGGGGTTTGAGTCCACACTGAGGATGGGGGTTTGAGTCCACACTGAGGATGGGGGTTTGAGTCCACACTGAGGATGGGGGTTTGAGTCCACACTGAGGATGGGGGTTTGAGTCCACACTGAGGCTGGGGGTTTGAGTCCACACTGATGATGGGGGTTTGAGTCCACACTGAGGATGGGGGTTTGAGTCCACACTGAGGCTGGGGGTTTGAGTCCACGCTGAGGATGGGAGTTTGAGTCCACGCTGAGGCCGGGAGTTCGAGTCCACTCTGAGGCCAGGAGTTCGAGTCCACACTGAGGATAAGAGGCAAAAAAAAGAGAGAAATAGAAGAAAAGAAATGGACGGTGCTGACGAGTTCTGGCTCAGGAGTCCTACTCTGCTGTTGTCTTGGTTCTTTATATAGAAATTTATGTTGGGTTTATATCAATTTGAGCTACGATTTCATCTACCTTACTGCTTTTGCTCTGTGCATTATTATACTTTAATTTGCTTTAAATTGATAAATAAAACAAAGAACTGCAGATGCTAGAGATCTGAATCAGACAAAAACTAAAATGTTAACTCTGTTTTCTCTGCATGGATGCTGCCAGACCTTCTGAGGTTCTTCAGCCATTTCTGTTTTTGTTTATTATTTTAAACAGATCTTTTGCAGTGTGACCAGCAGAGGGCAATCATAAATTTCCTCATTTGTACTTTGAGTTAGAAGGGCCTTCAAAG
>NW_025210307.1:0-2796 GCF_004010195.1 Chiloscyllium plagiosum
ACCCTTCGGTCCAACCCGTCCATGCCGACCAGATATCCCAACCCAATCTAGTCCCACCTGCCAGCACCCGGCCCATATCCCTCCAAACTCTTCCTACTCATATACCACATTGATCTCCTCCTGTGGTTTCCCGCTGTCCTCTTCCAGCATTTACCACCCGACCAATTTTCATGTCACCTGTGAACCTCTTGATCAGACCCCCCTGCATTTAAGTCCAAATCATTGATGTTCATCCCAAGCAGCGAGAACTCCGACCCTGGGTTCTGGAGACCTAACTGAAAACAGACTTCCAGTCACAAGAACTCTCTCTGACATCACCCTCTGTTTCCTGCCTCTCAGCCAATGTTGGATCCAATATCTCACTTTACCTTCATTTGCAAGGGCTTTTACTTTAAGCCACATCAAATACCCTAACCCTATTGATTTTGGTAAAACAAATAAGGAATATTTTTCCTTATTACCCTCCCTACCCCAACCGCTTCCTGTAAAGACCGTTCCAAAGGAGCCTTCCACATCCATCAGAGTTTTACCTGCACTTCCACGTCATTTATTGTATCCGTTGCTCCCGAAGCGGTCTCCTCTACTTTGGGGAGACTAAACGCCTACTCGCAGAGCGCTTTAGGGAACATCTCCGGGACACCCGCACCAACCAACCCCACCGCCCTGTGGCCCAACATTTCAACTCCCCCTCCCACTCTGCCGAGGACATGCAGGTCCTGGGCCTCCTTCACCGCCGCTCCCTCACCACCAGACGCCTGGAGGAAGAACGCTTCATCTTCCGCCTTGGGACCCTCCAACCCCAGGGCATCAATGTGGACTTCACCAGTTTCCTCATTTCCCCTTCCCCCCACCTTACTCCAGTTCCAACTTCCAACTCAGCACCATCCTCATGACCCATCTCATCCATCCATCTTCCTTCCCACCTATCTGCTCCACCCTCCTCTCCGACCTATCACCTTCACCCACACCTCCATCCTCTTATCGCCCTCTCAGCTACCTTCCCTCCAACCACGTCTCTCCCATTTATCTCTCCACCCCCGAGGCTCGCAGCCGCATTCCTGATGAAGGGCCTCCCAGTGTAGACAGGTTCCGTGCTTCACAATTCCCTCTATTCGACAACAGGAACTGGTTTTGTATTTACGTAAGGCATACTTCCATTTTGTGTCTTACTGCGGTACTAAGCCTGTGTTTAGAGGGGAGTAGTGGAAACACTGGGTCTAGTGCAATTCTGTGACACTGAATGAGAGTGAATAACGGAGGATTGCTTTCAGCAAAGAAACTAGGAGTTCAGTGAGTGCAGTCAGGCGAGTGAATGATTTTGATAGACACTAATTTCCCTAAGAAGTGTACTTCTCTCTGCAGAGACTAACACACGTTGTACAACCCTCCAATCAGTGGTATATTTTTTGTCATCTTTCCCTGCCTGTGGAGGCTGTGCCTGTTGTTTTTCCAGGTCCTGACCTCACCAACTGTCCCTCCATCCTTCGCTCTGATTACTTAGGATGCTCTTGCTTGAGACGTTCTCTCTGGATCGAGCTTCCGTTCACTTTTCCTAATGTATTAGTTATGGTAGTGCAGTGGTTACATTACTAGACCGACAAACCAGGCCCATGGGTGAATTTGAATTCAATAATGCAAATATCTCTGGATTATAAAACTCCTCTTCGTAAATGTGCCAATTGTGAGATTGATTAGATTAGATTACTTACCTTGTGGAAACAGGCCCCTCCGCCCAGCAAGTCCACACCGACCCGCAACCCACCCATACCCCTACATTTACCCCTTCACCTAACACTACAGGCAATTCAGCATGCCCAATTCACCTGACCTGCACATTTTTGTGGGAGGAAACCGGAGCACCCGGAGGAAACCCACGCAGACACAGGGAGAATGTGCAAACTCCCACACAGTCAGTCGCCTGAGGCGGGAATTGAACCCGGGTCTCTGGTGCTGTGAGGCGGCAGTGCTAACCACTGTGCCACCGTGCTGCCCACAGCCCATTTGTTTCACTAGAGTCATACAGCTAAAGAGCTGTACGACATGGAAACAGACCCTTTGGCCCAACTCGTCCACGTTGACCAGATATCCTAAATTAATCTAGTCCCATTTGCCAGCACTTAGCCCATAGCCCTCCAAACCCTTCCTATTCATATACCCATCCAAATGCCTTTTAAATGTTGCAATTGTACCAGCCTCCACCACATCCTCTGGCAGCTCATTCCATACACATACCACCCTCTGCATGAAAATGTTGCCCCTCAACTGTGTTTTATATCTTTCCCCACTCACCTTAAACCTATGCCTTTTAGTTCTGGATTCCCCAACCCCAGGGAAAAGACTATTTACCCTATCTTTGCCCCTCATGATTTTGTAAACCCCTACAAGGTCACCCCTCAGACTCCGAACACTCCAGGGAAAACAGCCCCGCCCTGTTCAGCCTCTCCTTATAGCTCAAACCCTCCAACCCTGGCAACATCTTTGGAAATGTTTTCTGAACCCTTTCAAGTTTCACAACATCCTTCCTAAAGGAACATCCTTCCTAAAGGAACATCCTTCCTAAAACAGCCACCTGATGAAGGAGCAGTGCACCTAAAGCTAGGACTAGAACCCGGTGTTGGGTGATTTTTAAGTTTGTCCACCCCAGTCCAACACCGGCACCTCCAAATCATTCCTAATGGGGAGCGGGAGAGAAAGAGGGGAGCGGGAGAGAAAGAGGGGAGCGGGAGAGAAAGAGGGGAGCGGGAGAGGAAGAGGGGAGCGGGAGAGGAAGAGGGGAGCGGGAGAGGAAGAGGGGAG
>NW_025210307.1:17288-19000 GCF_004010195.1 Chiloscyllium plagiosum
AGTGTGTGTGAGAGTGTGAGTGTGAGTGTGAGTGTGAGTGTGAGTGTGAGTGTGAGTGTGAGTGTGAGTGTGAGAGTGTGAGTGTGAGTGTGAGTGTGAGTGTGAGTGTGAGTGTGAGTGTGAGTGTGAGTGTGAGTGTGAGTGTGAGTGTGAGTGTGAGTGTGAGTGTGAGTGTGAGTGTGAGTGTGAGTGTGAGTGTGAGTGTGAGTGTGAGTGTGAGTGTGAGTGTGAGTGTGAGTGTGAGTGTGAGTGTGAGTGTGAGTGTGAGTGTGAGTGTGAGTGTGAGTGTGAGTGTGAGTGTGAGTGTGAGTGTGAGTGTGAGTGTGAGTGTGAGTGTGAGTGTGAGTGTGAGTGTGAGTGTGAGTGTGAGTGTGAGTGTGAGTGTGAGTGTGAGTGTGAGTGTGAGTGTGAGTGTGAGTGTGAGTGTGAGTGTGAGTGTGAGTGTGAGTGTGAGTGTGAGTGTGAGTGTGAGTGTGAGTGTGTGTGTGTGTGTGTGTGTTGCCCGAGCAGAGGCTGATAACTAAGTTCGGTACTCAAAGGGAGGGCCTCAACCGGGACCTTGGGTTCATGTCACATTACAGGTGACCACCATTGCACTATACGCAACACACACATACATACATACACACATATATATATATTTGCTCAAAAACTACATGCATTCATGTAGAACTCGGAGCTCAAAAGCTGCATGAATTCATGTAAAACTCCATTATCTCACTTTTTAGATTTGAATCAATCAAAACATCATGACATAGACAGAGAACATGGGGGCTAACACCTTCAACATATTGTCTAGCTTTCACCATTGTTAACAGCTAACCTGAGAATGCAACTTTTTAAAAAAAGGTTTTGTGATTTACACATGAAAGAAATGAAACTATCCTGGTTTTCTAACAGATGAAAGGCTTAGCAGACAATCAATTTTTCAATGAATAATTTCAGTTACATCACACTGTAAATTTTTGCTATAAATTCTGTGTTAGGATTGAGCCCTGCACTACCACCTGATGAAGGAGCGACGCTCCGAAAGCTAGTGTGCTTCCAATTAAACCTGTTAGACTATTACCTGGTTTGTGTGATTTTTAACTTTGTACACCCCAGTCCAACACCAGCATCTCCAAAAAATTCACAGTAACTTTGAATTGTCGCTATCAGCCAGTACATTACAAACAATGAACACATATAAAAGTATTTTCTGTAAATTGCTTTGTGATGCCCTAAGGTAGTGAACAGCATAAATGAAGAAGAACAAAGCACCCATCAATTCACAACAAACATCTACCAACAATGACCTAAAGACTGGTGGTATTGGTCAATGGATAGGTATTGGACAAAACATTGAAGGAGAACACACAGTTCTCCCGAAGAGCTATAGTGATTTTACATCCACCCATACATATCTTCAATTTACTGTACTTTACATCCACCCATACATATCTTCAATTTACTGTACTTCTGAAAGATGGCAGCTGATAATGTAGCACTGACCTAAAATGTCAAACTGTATTATGTTACCAAATCTTGAATGAGGTTTGAAATCACAACCTACATTAGTCACGTGTTTACCCACTTAACCAAAACTAGAAATTAGGAAGTCAGTATACTAGAGATGTGGAAAATTAATAAGAGATGAATGGGAAAATTGATCTAGAATCTCTTGCCAAAAGGAAATTGCTTCTCTACATCTACTTTTATCAAATCTTTTCATA
>NW_025210308.1:0-3339 GCF_004010195.1 Chiloscyllium plagiosum
GATGTACATTCTAACCATGCTCTTATTTGAATATTCAATTGATTTGTTTGAAAACTTTCCCTCATGATTTCTGGAGGCGTAGAAATATTTTCAAACAAATACGCTAATGCAACTTCTAAATTAGTGGAGAAAAAAATTCCGAACTGCTTCAGGGACTCTGTTCACTCGTGCTTTCTTTACAGTCAGTAAGGTATTTGACATGCAGGGAAATCCATTATCATGCTTGAGTCTCAAAGTTAAACGACTGAAAACCCCGCGTTGGATGATTTTCTGCTTTCACAGTACATTGCTTGCTCTGGTGCAAAAACGTCTGCCAATAAGTGATCACTGGATGATACTAAATATAATCAATATCAAATATATCACACATACATTTCAGATTTGCATAGACTCAGATTGCATTACCCAATTTACAGAAAAAGGCTTTCTTAGAGGAAGTCAATTGCTGCAAAGAAATTAAGGAAACATGGGGGAAAAGGTACAATAAAGCAAACACGTCATAAAATTTATTTAAAATTCTACTTGATTGTATTATGGCTTGGGCGAGTTTCATTTATCTTGCCTTTAGGGAAAATCTCGGTTTCTTAAACACAGATAATTTGGGTGGAGGTTCATAAGAGTTAAGGCTTATGTGACTTTCATTAATATGCAAGCCATTGCTAAACTTTGCCCTAATATAATTACACAAGTTACAGCACAGATCTCTTGTAAATTTCAATTGCTTTTTCAGCTAGGACCAAATCCTGATGTTGGATTGAAGGGATAAAGAATCATATCCCTCATG
This sequence comes from Chiloscyllium plagiosum, assembly GCF_004010195.1. Taxonomy (NCBI): domain Eukaryota; kingdom Metazoa; phylum Chordata; class Chondrichthyes; order Orectolobiformes; family Hemiscylliidae; genus Chiloscyllium; species Chiloscyllium plagiosum. The sequence continues at coordinate 785 of NW_025210308.1, forward strand.
ATGGGTTTTCCTTTTCAGAGCACTGAAGACTGATTGGCCAATCATCAATAGCATCCTGGAATACAGTAAATGAAACTTAAACACATGTAAAATTTCTGATTAATTCATGAAAACTGATCTAATTTTAATTCCCTCTCTCATCTTGGAGCAAATCTGATTATGAAGAGCTTCCATGTATGCCAAACACAACAGTAGTTGCTGATTGATGGTTAGAAAATGGCAAACATTCATCAAAACCCTCACTCAAAAACAAAATAGGAAGCGAGACAATTCACCATAAAAATATGAATGGTCCCCTACCTGCTTACTAAGCACAGAATGTTTACAGAAAATATCCTAATCAAATCAAAATTCCACCAGTTTCATGTATAGAATTGGAACAGCAATTACTTTCTTCTGGGCAACCCAATTCAGGGACGAAGCAAATCAATGAAAATAAAACTTATTTATATAGCACTTTTCACAATCATTAAACATCTCAAAAGTATTTCTCAAATTACTATTGAGGTACCACAGAAGTACTCTTTAGAAATACCCTGTTAGAATTCTTTGAAGAGGTAACAAGTAGGTTAGACCAGGGAAACCATCTCAAAAGTATTTCTCAAATTACTATTGAGGTACCACAGAAGTACTCTTTAGAAATACCCTGTTAGAATTCTTTGAAGAGGTAACAAGTAGGTTAGACCAGGGAAACCCAGTGGATGTTATCAAAAGGGCTTTGATAAGGTACCTCACGGGAGGCTGATGACTAAAGTGAGGGCCCATGGTGTTTGAGGTGAGCTACTGGCATGGATTGAGGATTGGCTGCTTGACAGAAGGCAGAGAGTTGGGATAAAAGATTCTTTTTCGGAATTGCAGCTGGTGACAAGTAGGTTGTCCCGCAGGTTTCAGTGTTGGGCCCACAGCTGTTTACTTTATATATAAATGATTTGGATGAAGAGACTGAGGGCATTCTGGTGAGGTTCGCCGATGATACAAAGTTAGGTGGACAGGCAGGTAGTTCTGAGGGGGTGGGGAGGCTACCAAAAGATTTAGACAGTTTAGGAGAATGGTTCAAGAAATGGCTGATGAAATTCAATGTGAGCAAATGTGAGGTCTTGCACTTTGGAAAGAAGAACACAGGCATGGACTATTTTATAAACAGTGAGAAAATTCATAAAGCCAAAGCACAAAGGGAGCTGGGAGCGCTAGTGCAGGTTGAGTCCGTGGTTAAGAAAGCAAATGTAATGTTGTCATTTATTTCAAGAAGGTTGGAATGTAAAAGCAGTGAGGTGCTACTAAGACTTTATAAAGCTCTGGTTAGGCCCCATTTAGAATACTGTGTCCAGTTTTGGCCCCACACCTCAGGAAGGACATACTGGCACCTGAGCGTGTCCAGTGGAGATTCACACGGATGATCCCTGGAATGGTAGGATGACATACGATGAACAGCTGAGGATCCTGAGATCGTATTTGTTAGAGTTCAGAAGGTTGAGGGGAGATCTAATAGAAACTTACAAGATAATGCATGGCTTAGAAAGGGTGGACACTGGGAAATTGTTTCCATCAGGCAGGGATACTAGAACTCATGGGCACAGCCTTAGAATTAGAGGGGATCAAGTTAAATAGACATGAGAAGACATTTCTTCAGCCAGAGATTGGTGGGCCTGTGGAATTCACTGCCACGGAGCACAGTGGAGGCCGGGACGTTAAATATCTTCAAGGCACAAATTGATAAAACCTTAATCTCACAAGAAATTAAGGGATACAGGGAGAGTATGGGTAAGTGGCATTGAAAAGCCCATCAGCCATGATTGAATGGTGGAGTGGACTCGATGGGCCGAATGCCCTTACTTCCACTCCTATTTCTTATGGTCTTATTCTTGAAATTTAGTCACTATTTGAAATGTAAGAACTATAACTTTTTGCATCAATCTCCTACAGCGGTAATTTGATTTTTTTTGTCAAGTTCATTGAGGGATATGAAATATTGGCTCACACACCAGGGATAATTTCTCTGCACTTTTGTGAAATAGTACCAAAGGATACTTTGACAGATGAGACTTAGGTTTAATGTCTCATCAAAAGGGCAACACCTACAACTTTCTCACATATCAGCCTTCATTTTTTTCAAACATATGTAACTTCTAATCAATGATACATAGTTGTGTGTTTTGTATAACTGGCCTTCAGAAAATTCCCTTTAGAAACTGTGGTCTAAATTCTGCAAGATGGACATTTGCCTTTAGCATTGAAAAATAGCTTTGATAGACAAGTTGAAAAAGTATCACTCAACTTAATATTTCAGTTATTTCTAATATCCAACCACAATACTAGATACCTGTCTTGCTCAATTACTGAATCCAGGTTGCATATAAAGGGTTTTAGTTAATTGTGCCATGTGAGGCTCGTCCTTCTTGAGAGCATGGAGTGGTGCTGCGTTCATTGTCATATTTTTACTGAAGGTATTTCCAGTTAATACAGTATAAAAACATAACACACATTCTGCTTTCACTTTGTCCTAACCTGGTTTCAAAGTCCGTTTTGGGAATATCATCTGGGTTTGTTCGCTGAAC
>NW_025210308.1:18203-19000 GCF_004010195.1 Chiloscyllium plagiosum
ACCTATCCACTCCACCCTCTCCTCCCTGACCTATCACCTTCATCTCCTTCCCCACTGACCTATTGTACTCTATGCTACTCTCTCCCCACCCCCACCCTCCTCTAGCTTATCTCTCCACGCTTCAGGCTCTCTGCCTTTATTCCTGATGAAGGGCTTTTGCCCGAAACGTCAATTTTGCCTGTCCTCGGATGAAGCCTGAATTGCTGTGCTCTTCCAGCACCACTGATCCAGAATTGCTCAATGAAAGCTGCATTTATTACCCATTCTTTATTGCCCCTTGAGAAGGTGGGGGTGAGCTGCCTTCTGGAACTGCTGTAGTTGGTGTGCTGTAGGTTGACCCACAATGCCCTTAGGGAAGGAATTCCAGGATTTTGACCCAGAGACAGTAAAGTAACAACAATATATTTCCAAATCAAGGTGGTGAGTGGCTTGGAGGGGAACTTGGTGGTTTTCCCATGTATCTGCTGCCCTTGTCCTTCTAGATGACAGGACTGTATTTGTCATTGCTGTTGGTGCTGTTGGTGGTCTTTCCAGTTCAGTTGTTTTGTTTAGACTTGTGGGCTTGTACCCATCGGTGTTTGGAAGAGTGAGGGGTGACCTGATTGAACTGAATAAGATCCTGAATGACCTCGACAGGTGGATGTGGGAAAGATGTTCTTCAAAGTGAGTCCATCACTAGAAAAGGTTAGAGGTCACTCTTTCAGACTGAAATAAGGTGACATTTCTCTCAGCAAGTTATGAGACTTTGGAACTCTCTGCTTCAGAAGGAGGGAGATGTGGACTCGCTGGATATATTT
>NW_025210309.1:0-5176 GCF_004010195.1 Chiloscyllium plagiosum
GCAGAGAGAAGGACCAGAATGAGCTGTGGTATAGGACTTAAACCAGCTTACAGGGAGTGAGGTACACCCTGCCAGTACACTCTGCCAGTACACCCTGCCAGTACACTCTGCCAGTACTCCCTGCCAGTACTCCCTGCCAGTACACCCTGTAAGTACTCTCTGCCAGTACTCCCTTCCAGAACTCCCTGCCAGTCCACCCTGCCAGTACACTCTGCCATTACTCCCTGCCAGTACACTGTGCCAGTACTCCCTGCCAGTCCACCCTGCCAGTACACTGTGCCAGTACTCCCTGCCAGTCCACCCTGCCAGTACTCCCTGCCAGTACTCCCTGCCAGTCCACCCTCCTAGTCCACACTGCCAGTACACCCTGCCAGTCCACCCTGCCAGTACTCCCTGCCAGTACACTCTGCCATTACTCCCTGCCAGTACACTGTGCCAGTAGTCCCTGCCAGTCCACCCTGCCAGTACACCCTGCCAGTATACCCTGCCAGTACACTCTGCCAGGACCCCCTGCCAGTACACCCTGCCAGTCCACACTGCCAGTACTCCTTGCCAGTACTCCATGCCAGTGCACCCTGCCAGTACACCCTGCCAGTCCACCCTGCCAGTACACTCTGCCATTACTCCCTGCCAGTACACCCTGCCAGTACACCCTGCCAGTATACCCTGCCAGTACACTCTGCCAGGACCCCCTGCCAGTACACTCTGCCAGTCCACACTGCCAGTACTCCTTGCCAGTACTCCATGCCAGTACACCCTGCCAGTACTCCCTGCCAGTACACCCTGCCAGTACACCCTGCCAGTACACTCTGCCAGTACTCCCTGCCAGTACTCCCTGCCAGTACTCCCTGCCAGTACAACCTGCCAGTACTCCCTGCCAGTACACTCTGCCAGTACACCCTGCCAGTACACTCTGCCAGTCCACCCTGCCAGTACTCCCTGCCCGTACGCCCTGCCAGTACACCCTGCCAGTACACTCTGCCAGTCCACCCTGCCAGTCCACCCTGCCAGTCCAACCTGCCAGGACACCCTGCCAGTACACCCTGCCAGTACACCCTGCCAGTCCACCCTGCCAGTATTCCCTGCCAGTATTCCCTGCCAGTACACCCTGCCAGTACTCCCTGACAGTACACCCTGCCAGTATTCCCTGCCAGTATTCGCTGCCAGTACACTCTGCCAATACACTGTGCCAGTACTCCCTGCAAGTACTCCCTGCCAGTACACCCTAGCAGTACTCCCTGCCAGTACACCCTGCCAGTACTCTCTGCCTGTACACTCTGCCAGTACACCCTGCCAGAACACTGTGCCAGTACTCCCTGCCAGTACACTCTGCCAGTACACCCTGCCAGTACTCCCTGACAGTACACCCTGCCAGTACACTCTGCCAGTACTCCCTGCCAGTACTCCTCGCCAGTACACCCTGCCAGTACAGCCTGCCAGTACTCCCTGCAGAACACCCTGCCAGTACACCCTGCCAGTACACCCTGCCATTACACTGTGCCAGTACTCCCTGCCAGTACTCCCTGCCAGTACTCCCTGCCTGTACAACCTGCCAGTACACCCTGCCAGTACTCCCTGCTAGTACTCCCTGCCAGTACACTCTGCCAGTACACTCTGCCAGTACACTCTGCCAGTATTCCCTGCCAGTCCACCCTGCCAGTACACTCTGCCAGTACTCCATGCCAGTACACTCTGCCAGTATTCCCTGCCAGTACACCCTGCCAGTACACTCTGCCAGTCCACCCTGCCAGTACTCCTTGCCAGTACTCCATGCCAGTACACCCTGCCAGTACACTCTGCCAGTACTCCCAGCCAGTACTCCCTGCCAGTACACCCTGCCAGTACTCCCTGCCAGTACACCCTGCCAGTACACTCTGCCAGTACTCCCTGCCAGTACTCCCTGCCAGTACACCCTGCCAGTACACCCTGCCAGTACACCCTGCCAGTCCAACCTGCCAGTACACCCTGCCAGTACCCTCTGCCAGTACACCCTGCCAGTACTCCCTGCCATTACTCCCTGCCAGTACACCCTGCCAGTACACCCTGCCAGTCCAACCTGCCAGTACACCCTGCCAGTACCCTCTGCCAGTACACCCTGCCAGTACTTCCTGCCAGTACGCCCTGCCAGTACTCCCTGCCAGTACGCCCTGCCAGTCCACCCTGCCAGTCCAACCTGCCAATACACCCTGCCAGTACACTCTGCCAGTCCACCCTGCCAGTCCAACCTGCCAGTACACCCTGCCAGTACACTCTGCCAGTCCACCCTGCCAGTCCAACCTGCCAGTCCAACCTGCCAGTACACCCTGCCAGTACACTCTGCCAGTCCACCCTGCCAGTACACCCTGCCAGTCCAACCTGCCAGTACTCTCTGCCAGTACTCCCTGCCAGTACACTCTGCCAGTCCACCCTGCCAGTCCAACCCTCCAGTACTGCCTGCCAGTACTCCCTGCCAGTACATCCTGCCAGTACTCCCTGCCAGTACTCCCTGCCAGTCCACCATGCCAGTACTCCCTGCCAGTACTCCCTGCCAGTACACCCTGCCAGTACACCCTGCCAGTACTCCCTGCCAGTACACCCAGTACACCCTGCCAGTACTCCCTGCCAGTACACTCTGCCAGTACACTCTGCCAGTATTTCCTGCCACTACACCCTGCCAGTATTCCCTGCCAGTACACCCTGCCAGTACATTCTGCCAATACACTGTGCCAGTACTCCCTGCCAGTATTCCCTGCCAGTACTCCCTGCCAGTACTCCTCGCCAGTACACCCTGCCAGTACACCATGCCAGTACTCCCTGCCAGTACACCATGCCAGTATTCCCTGCCAGTACTCCCTGCCAGTACTCCCTGCCAGTACTCCCTGCCAGTACACCCTGCCAGTACACTCTGCCAGTACACCCTGCCAGTACTCCCTGCCAGTACTCGTTGCCAGTACTCCTCGCCAGTACACCCTGCCAGTACACCATGCCAGTACTCCCTGCAGAACACCCTGCCAGTACTCCCTGCCAGTACTCCCTGCCAGTACTCACTGCCAGTACTCCCTGCCTGTACTTCCTGCCAGTACTCCCTGCCAGTACACCCAGCCAGTACTCCTCGCCAGTACACTCTGCCAGTACTCCCTGCCAGTACACTCTGCCAGTACTCCCTGCCAGTACTCACTGCCAGTACTCCCTGCCAGTACTCCTCGCCAGTACACCCTGCTAGTACGCCCTGCCAGTACACCCTGCCAGTACACCCTGCCAGTACTCCCTGCCAGTACTCCCTGCCAGTCCAACCTGCCAGTACACCATGCCAGTAGACTCTGCCTGTCCACCCTGCTAGTACTCTCTGCCAGTACACTCTGCCAGTACACTCTGCCAGTACACCCTGCCAGTACACCCTGCCAGTACTCCCTGCCAGTACGCCCTGCCAGTACACCATGCCAGTAGACTCTGCCAGTACTCCCTGCCAGTACACCCTGCCAGTACACTCTGCCAGTCCACCCTGCCAGTCCAACCTGACAGTACTCCCTGCCAGTACTCCCTGCCAGTACACTCTGCCAGTACTCCCTGCCAGTCCAAACTGCCAGTACTCCCTGCCAGTACGCCCTGCCAGTACACCATGCCAGTAAACTCTGCCAGTACTCCCTGCCAGTACACCCTGCCAGTACACTCTGCCAGTCCACCCTGCCAGTCCAACCTGACAGTACTCCCTGCCAGTACTCCCTGCCAGTACACCCTGCCAGTACACCCTGCCAGTACTCACTGCCAGTACACTCTGCCAGTACTCCCTGCCAGTACTCTCTGCCAGTACACTCTGCCAATACACCCTGCCAGTACACTGTGCCAGTACTCCCTGCCAGTACTCTCTGCCAGTATACCCTGCCAGTACACCCTGCCAGTACTCCCTGCCAGTACTCTCTGCCAGTACACTCTGCCAGTACACATTGCCAGTACTCCCTGCCAGTACACTCTGCCAGTACACCCAGCCAGTACTCCCTGCCAGTACTCTCTGCCAGTACACTCTGCCAGTACACATTGCCAGTACTCCCTGCCAGTACTCCCTGCCAGTACTCCCTGCTAGTACTCCCTGCCAGTACACCCTGCCAGTACACCATGCCAATACTCCCTGCCAGTACACTCTGCCAGTACTCCTTGCCAGTACACCCTGCCAGTACACCCTGCCAGTAGACTCTGCCAGTCCACCCTGCCAGTACTCCTTGCCAGTACACCCTGCCAGTACACCCTGCCAGTAGACTCTGCCAGTCCACCCTGCCAGTACTCCCTGCCAGTACTCCCTGCCAGTACTCCCTGCCAGTACAACCTGCCAGTACTCCCTGCCTCTGCCAGTACTCCTTGCCAGTACACCCTGCCAGTACACCCTGCCAGTAGACTCTGCCAGTCCACCCTGCCAGTACTCCTTGCCAGTACACCCTGCCAGTACACCCTGCCAGTAGACTCTGCCAGTCCACCCTGCCAGTACTCCCTGCCAGTACTCCCCGCCAGTACAACCTGCCAGTACTCCCTGCCAGTACTCCCTGCCAGTACACCCTGCCAGTACACTCTGCCAGTACACCCTGCCAGTACTCCCTGCCAGTACGCCCTGCCAGTCCACCCTGCCAGTCCAACCTGCCAGTAAACTCTGCCAGTCCACCCTGCCAGTACTCCCTGCCAGTACACCCTGCCAGTACACCCTGCCAGTACACCCTGCCAGTACTCCCTGCCAGTACTCCCTGCCAGTCCAACCTGCCAGTACTCTCTGCCAGTACTCCCTGCCAGTACTCCCTGCCAGTACACTCTGCCAGTACACTCTGCCAGTACTCCCTGCCAGTACTCCCTGCCAGTACACTCTGCCAGTACACTCTGCCAGTACTCCCTGCCAGTACTCCCTGCCAGTACACTCTGCCAGTACACTCTGCCAGTACTCCCTGCCAGTACTCCCCGCCAGTACAACCTGCCAGTACTCCCTGCCAGTACTCCCCGCCAGTACAACCTGCCAGTACTCCCTGCCAGTACTCCCCGCCAGTACAACCTGCCAGTACTCCCTGCCAGTACTCCCCGCCAGTACAACCTGCCAGTACTCCCTGCCAGTACTCCCCGCCAGTACAACCTGCCAGTACTCCCTGCCAGTACTCCCCGCCAGTACAACCTGCCAGTACTCCCTGCCAGTACTCCCTGCCAGTACACCCTGCCAGTACAC
>NW_025210309.1:17163-19000 GCF_004010195.1 Chiloscyllium plagiosum
TGTGGGAGTGCTGGGGGTGGGTGTGTTTTTGAAGGAGAGTTGAGGGTGTGTGTATGTGTGTGTGTGTGTGAGGGAATTAGATGTGTATGTGTACATGAGAGTTGATGAGGGAGAGCAGAGAAGTAAATATAAATGATGTCTTTCTGTGTACATGTGTGTTACTGTGTTCATGTGGCCCATGTTTGTAACTCTGCCTGTACGCACGTGTGTGTGTTACTCTACCCCTTTGTGTGCACTCACCCAAGTTTGAGGCTTGGTTTTGTTGCTCTCTCAGTCAAATCCTCTGCCTGCCCAGTATCACATACAGTGAATGTTCACCTGGACTTAGTGTTGGCATTCCGCTAGTGCTGAACTCTGCTGTAACAGAAGGTGCTGGTGATGAGGATTGTTGGCGAATTACACATTGCTTGGTAGATGCCATGCCAGCTGCCCTGGTTGCTGATACTGCGCAATAAATGTGAGAGCTGTAAGGGACAGTTAATCCATGCTGACTAACTGCAAGTGCTGCTGGTGGGTTAATGTGGTGTCTTACTGCCCCCTCCTGGTACTGTGACAGTGATGTAAGTGCTTTGTGTTGTCTTTCAGACTGGAGAAGGAGCGGGGTGATGGAGCCTGGTGTCCAGTCGACCTCCTGTACCCTGACAGTGTGGAATACCTGCAGATTGACCTTCATGCCCTCACCTTTATCACACTGCTTGGCACACAGGGGCGTCACGCTTACGGAAATGGCAATGAGTTTGCCCGTGCTTACCAGCTGGATTACAGCCGGGATGGGAGGCGCTGGATAACCTGGAAGGATCGCCAGGGGAAACAGGTGAAGACAGCGCTGCCCACTCCACCCACACACCTGCTTCCTCATGGAATCTCAAACACATAAGGCACATGGGCATCACTGGCTGGGCCAGTATTTAATACCTGTCCCTAATTTCCCCTGTGAGGGTGAGGGCGAGCTGCCTTCCTGACCTGCTGCAGTCCACATTGCTGTAGATTAACCCTCAATGCCCTCAGGGAGGGAGTTCTAGGGCTTTGTTCCAGCCATACTGGAGGAACTGTGATCTGTTTGCAAGTCAGGAAGGAAGGGAGCTTGCAAATACTAGTATGTGTATCCATCTGCTGCCTTTATTCCTCCAAGTGGTTGAAGTCAGGTTTAACATAGTTTGTGAAGGTCCTTTGGTAAGTTGCACCTGTACATTTTAGAGATGGTACACACTGCTGCCACTGGGCCTCAGTGGTTGTGAGAGTGAAAGTTGAACGTGGTGGAGAGGGTGTCAATCAATGGGCTGTTTTCTAATTGATGATGTTGAGCTTCTTGTGTGTAGTTGGAGCAGTGCTCATCCAGGTAAGTGCGAAGATTTTCCTCACTCTCCTAAGTTGTTCCTTCAGATGCTGGACAGGTTTTGTGGAGTCTGGGTGAATTACTGGCTGCGTGATTCCCAGCCTCTTGTAGTCACAGTATTTATGTGGCTCGTCCAGTATCATTTGTGACCAATGTTAACCTCCATGATCTTCATAGTGGAAGATTTAGATTCCCTACAGTATTGAAACAGGCCATTCAGCCCAACAAGTCCACACTGATCCTCTGAAGAGTAACCCACCCAGACCCATTCCCCTACCCTATATTTACCTCTGACTAATGTACCTAACATTACGAGCAATTTAGCATGGCCAATTCACCTGACCTGTACACCTTTGGACTATGGGAGGAAACCAGAACACCCAGAGGAAACCCACACAGACACTGGGAGAATGTACAACCTCCACACAGTCGCCCGAGGCAGGAATTGAACCCATGTCCCGGCGCTGAGGCAGCAGTGCTAACCACTGAGCCACCGTGCCG
>NW_025210310.1:0-19000 GCF_004010195.1 Chiloscyllium plagiosum
TGACTCTCCCCCGCATAATCCCCGGGGCCCTGAATTTTCTCTCTTTTCAAATATTCATTCAACTCTCACTTGAAAGCTATGTTGGAATCTGCTCATCTCTCTCTCTCTCACTCTCTTGCAGACACATAAATGCATGACTTAGGAGCAGCAGTAGGCCATTCAGCCCCTCAAGCCTGCTCTGCTAGTGGCTGATCTAATTACGTCACATTCCCACCTCCACACCCTGACACTCTTGTTCCTTTATCAAGAATCCATCTACATCTGTCTGAAAAATATTCAAAGGCTCCGTTTCCACTGCCTTTTGAAGAAGGCAGTTCTAAAACCTCTCAATTCAGTTACTGATTTTTAGATCATAAAAGCACGAGCTCAGAGGAGAGAGGGGGCGCTCTGTCTCAGTTTATACTTAACCCAAAACCAACATCTCTTGTCACCTGGGCATTATCATGTTGCTGTTTGAGGAGCTTGCAGTGTGCAAACTGGTTGCTGTAGTTTCCAAAGACACAATTATTTTGACAGGAGGAAACTGTTTTGGGACATCCTGAGGTTGTGCAAGTCGCTACAGAAATGAAAATAATTTCCTTCACGAACAGGTCACTGTCCAATTTCTACTGCAGTCTGTTAGGCTCAAGAACACGTTAGGAACAGCCCAGGAAAACTCATGTCAGAGGTGCATTGTACACTGGGACAGAGCGAGCACTGTACACCGGGACAGGGACAGTACTGTACACCGGGACAGGGACAGCACTGTACACCTGGACAGGTACAGCACTGTACACCGGGACACGGACAGTACTGTACACCAGGACACGGACAGCACTGTACACCGGGACAGGGACAGTACTGTACACCGGGACAGGGACAGCACTGTACACCGGGACAGGGACAGTACTGTACACCGGGACACGGACAGCACTGTACACCGGGACAGAGCGAGCACTGTACACCGGGACAGGGACAGTACTGTACACCGGGACGGGGACAGCACTGTACACCGGGACGGGGACAGCACTGTACACCGGGACAGGGACAGCACTGTACACCGGGACAGGGACAGCACTGTACACCTGGACAGGTACAGCACTGTACACCTGGACAGGTACAGCACTGTACACCGGGACACGGACAGTACTGTACACCGGGACACGGACAGCACTGTACACCGGGACAGGGACAGCACTGTACACCGGGGACAGGTACAGCACTGTACACTGGGACAGAGAGACAGAGAGACAGCACTGTACACCGGGACAGAGAGACAGCACTGTACACCGGGACAGGTACAGCACTGTACACCGGGACAGAGAGACAGGGAGACAGCACTGTACACCGGGACAGGGACAGCACTGTACACCGGGACAGAGAGACAGCACTGTACACCGGGACAGGGACAGCACTGTACACCGGGACAGAGAGACAGCACTGTACACCGGGACAGGGACAGCACTGTACACCGGGACAGAGAGACAGCACTGTACACCGGGACAGGGACAGCACTGTACACCGGGACAGAGAGACAGCACTGTACACCGGGACAGGGACAGCACTGTACACCGGGACAGAGAGACAGCACTGTACACCGGGACAGGGACAGCACTGTACACCGGGACAGAGAGACAGCACTGTACACCGGGACAGGGACAGCACTGTACACCGGGACAGAGAGACAGCACTGTACACCGGGACAGGGACAGCACTGTACACCGGGACAGAGAGACAGCACTGTACACCGGGACAGGGACAGCACTGTACACCGGGACAGAGAGACAGCACTGTACACCGGGACAGGGACAGCACTGTACACCGGGACAGAGAGACAGCACTGTACACCGGGACAGGGACAGCACTGTACACCGGGACAGAGAGACAGCACTGTACACCGGGACAGGGACAGCACTGTACACCGGGACAGAGAGACAGCACTGTACACCGGGACAGGTACAGCACTGTACACTGGGACAGAGAGACAGAGAGACAGCACTGTACACCGGGACAGGGACAGCACTGTACACCGGGACAGAGAGACAGCACTGTACACCGGGACAGGGACAGCACTGTACACCGGGACAGAGAGACAGCACTGTACACCGGGACAGGGACAGCACTGTACACCGGGACAGAGAGACAGCACTGTACACCGGGACAGGGACAGCACTGTACACCGGGACAGAGAGACAGCACTGTACACCGGGACAGGGACAGCACTGTACACCGGGACAGAGAGACAGCACTGTACACCGGGACAGGGACAGCACTGTACACCGGGACAGAGAGACAGCACTGTACACCGGGACAGGGACAGCACTGTACACCGGGACAGAGAGACAGCACTGTACACCGGGACAGGGACAGCACTGTACACCGGGACAGAGAGACAGCACTGTACACCGGGACAGGGACAGCACTGTACACCGGGACAGAGAGACAGCACTGTACACCGGGACAGGGACAGCACTGTACACCGGGACAGAGAGACAGCACTGTACACCGGGACAGGGACAGCACTGTACACCGGGACAGAGAGACAGCACTGTACACCGGGACAGGGACAGCACTGTACACCGGGACAGAGAGACAGCACTGTACACCGGGACAGGTACAGCACTGTACACTGGGACAGAGAGACAGAGAGACAGCACTGTACACCGGGACAGGGACAGCACTGTACACCGGGACAGAGAGACAGCACTGTACACCGGGACAGGGACAGCACTGTACACCGGGACAGAGAGACAGCACTGTACACCGGGACAGGGACAGCACTGTACACCGGGACAGAGAGACAGCACTGTACACCGGGACAGGGACAGCACTGTACACCGGGACAGAGAGACAGCACTGTACACCGGGACAGGGACAGCACTGTACACCGGGACAGAGAGACAGCACTGTACACCGGGACAGGGACAGCACTGTACACCGGGACAGAGAGACAGCACTGTACACCGGGACAGGGACAGCACTGTACACCGGGACAGAGAGACAGCACTGTACACCGGGACAGGGACAGCACTGTACACCGGGACAGAGAGACAGCACTGTACACCGGGACAGGGACAGCACTGTACACCGGGACAGAGAGACAGCACTGTACACCGGGACAGGGACAGCACTGTACACCGGGACAGAGAGACAGCACTGTACACCGGGACAGGGACAGCACTGTACACCGGGACAGAGAGACAGCACTGTACACCGGGACAGGGACAGCACTGTACACCGGGACAGAGAGACAGCACTGTACACCGGGACAGGTACAGCACTGTACACTGGGACAGAGAGACAGAGAGACAGCACTGTACACCGGGACAGGGACAGCACTGTACACCGGGACAGAGAGACAGCACTGTACACCGGGACAGGGACAGCACTGTACACCGGGACAGAGAGACAGCACTGTACACCGGGACAGGGACAGCACTGTACACCGGGACAGAGAGACAGCACTGTACACCGGGACAGGGACAGCACTGTACACCGGGACAGAGAGACAGCACTGTACACCGGGACAGGGACAGCACTGTACACCGGGACAGAGAGACAGCACTGTACACCGGGACAGGGACAGCACTGTACACCGGGACAGAGAGACAGCACTGTACACCGGGACAGGGACAGCACTGTACACCGGGACAGAGAGACAGCACTGTACACCGGGACAGGGACAGCACTGTACACCGGGACAGAGAGACAGCACTGTACACCGGGACAGGGACAGCACTGTACACCGGGACAGAGAGACAGCACTGTACACCGGGACAGGGACAGCACTGTACACCGGGACAGAGAGACAGCACTGTACACCGGGACAGGGACAGCACTGTACACCGGGACAGAGAGACAGCACTGTACACCGGGACAGGGACAGCACTGTACACCGGGACAGAGAGACAGCACTGTACACCGGGACAGGTACAGCACTGTACACTGGGACAGAGAGACAGAGAGACAGCACTGTACACCGGGACAGGGACAGCACTGTACACCGGGACAGAGAGACAGCACTGTACACCGGGACAGGGACAGCACTGTACACCGGGACAGAGAGACAGCACTGTACACCGGGACAGGGACAGCACTGTACACCGGGACAGAGAGACAGCACTGTACACCGGGACAGGGACAGCACTGTACACCGGGACAGAGAGACAGCACTGTACACCGGGACAGGGACAGCACTGTACACCGGGACAGAGAGACAGCACTGTACACCGGGACAGGGACAGCACTGTACACCGGGACAGAGAGACAGCACTGTACACCGGGACAGGGACAGCACTGTACACCGGGACAGAGAGACAGCACTGTACACCGGGACAGGGACAGCACTGTACACCGGGACAGAGAGACAGCACTGTACACCGGGACAGGGACAGCACTGTACACCGGGACAGAGAGACAGCACTGTACACCGGGACAGGGACAGCACTGTACACCGGGACAGAGAGACAGCACTGTACACCGGGACAGGGACAGCACTGTACACCGGGACAGAGAGACAGCACTGTACACCGGGACAGGGACAGCACTGTACACCGGGACAGAGAGACAGCACTGTACACCGGGACAGGTACAGCACTGTACACTGGGACAGAGAGACAGAGAGACAGCACTGTACACCGGGACAGGGACAGCACTGTACACCGGGACAGAGAGACAGCACTGTACACCGGGACAGGGACAGCACTGTACACCGGGACAGAGAGACAGCACTGTACACCGGGACAGGGACAGCACTGTACACCGGGACAGAGAGACAGCACTGTACACCGGGACAGGGACAGCACTGTACACCGGGACAGAGAGACAGCACTGTACACCGGGACAGGGACAGCACTGTACACCGGGACAGAGAGACAGCACTGTACACCGGGACAGGGACAGCACTGTACACCGGGACAGAGAGACAGCACTGTACACCGGGACAGGGACAGCACTGTACACCGGGACAGAGAGACAGCACTGTACACCGGGACAGGGACAGCACTGTACACCGGGACAGAGAGACAGCACTGTACACCGGGACAGGGACAGCACTGTACACCGGGACAGAGAGACAGCACTGTACACCGGGACAGGGACAGCACTGTACACCGGGACAGAGAGACAGCACTGTACACCGGGACAGGGACAGCACTGTACACCGGGACAGAGAGACAGCACTGTACACCGGGACAGGGACAGCACTGTACACCGGGACAGAGAGACAGCACTGTACACCGGGACAGGTACAGCACTGTACACTGGGACAGAGAGACAGAGAGACAGCACTGTACACCGGGACAGGGACAGCACTGTACACCGGGACAGAGAGACAGCACTGTACACCGGGACAGGGACAGCACTGTACACCGGGACAGAGAGACAGCACTGTACACCGGGACAGGGACAGCACTGTACACCGGGACAGAGAGACAGCACTGTACACCGGGACAGGGACAGCACTGTACACCGGGACAGAGAGACAGCACTGTACACCGGGACAGGGACAGCACTGTACACCGGGACAGAGAGACAGCACTGTACACCGGGACAGGGACAGCACTGTACACCGGGACAGAGAGACAGCACTGTACACCGGGACAGGGACAGCACTGTACACCGGGACAGAGAGACAGCACTGTACACCGGGACAGGGACAGCACTGTACACCGGGACAGAGAGACAGCACTGTACACCGGGACAGGGACAGCACTGTACACCGGGACAGAGAGACAGCACTGTACACCGGGACAGGGACAGCACTGTACACCGGGACAGAGAGACAGCACTGTACACCGGGACAGGGACAGCACTGTACACCGGGACAGAGAGACAGCACTGTACACCGGGACAGGGACAGCACTGTACACCGGGACAGAGAGACAGCACTGTACACCGGGACAGGTACAGCACTGTACACTGGGACAGAGAGACAGAGAGACAGCACTGTACACCGGGACAGGGACAGCACTGTACACCGGGACAGAGAGACAGCACTGTACACCGGGACAGGGACAGCACTGTACACCGGGACAGAGAGACAGCACTGTACACCGGGACAGGGACAGCACTGTACACCGGGACAGAGAGACAGCACTGTACACCGGGACAGGGACAGCACTGTACACCGGGACAGAGAGACAGCACTGTACACCGGGACAGGGACAGCACTGTACACCGGGACAGAGAGACAGCACTGTACACCGGGACAGGGACAGCACTGTACACCGGGACAGAGAGACAGCACTGTACACCGGGACAGGGACAGCACTGTACACCGGGACAGAGAGACAGCACTGTACACCGGGACAGGGACAGCACTGTACACCGGGACAGAGAGACAGCACTGTACACCGGGACAGGGACAGCACTGTACACCGGGACAGAGAGACAGCACTGTACACCGGGACAGGGACAGCACTGTACACCGGGACAGAGAGACAGCACTGTACACCGGGACAGGGACAGCACTGTACACCGGGACAGAGAGACAGCACTGTACACCGGGACAGGGACAGCACTGTACACCGGGACAGAGAGACAGCACTGTACACCGGGACAGGTACAGCACTGTACACTGGGACAGAGAGACAGAGAGACAGCACTGTACACCGGGACAGGGACAGCACTGTACACCGGGACAGAGAGACAGCACTGTACACCGGGACAGGGACAGCACTGTACACCGGGACAGAGAGACAGCACTGTACACCGGGACAGGGACAGCACTGTACACCGGGACAGAGAGACAGCACTGTACACCGGGACAGGGACAGCACTGTACACCGGGACAGAGAGACAGCACTGTACACCGGGACAGGGACAGCACTGTACACCGGGACAGAGAGACAGCACTGTACACCGGGACAGGGACAGCACTGTACACCGGGACAGAGAGACAGCACTGTACACCGGGACAGGGACAGCACTGTACACCGGGACAGAGAGACAGCACTGTACACCGGGACAGGGACAGCACTGTACACCGGGACAGAGAGACAGCACTGTACACCGGGACAGGGACAGCACTGTACACCGGGACAGAGAGACAGCACTGTACACCGGGACAGGGACAGCACTGTACACCGGGACAGAGAGACAGCACTGTACACCGGGACAGGGACAGCACTGTACACCGGGACAGAGAGACAGCACTGTACACCGGGACAGGGACAGCACTGTACACCGGGACAGAGAGACAGCACTGTACACCGGGACAGGTACAGCACTGTACACTGGGACAGAGAGACAGAGAGACAGCACTGTACACCGGGACAGGGACAGCACTGTACACCGGGACAGAGAGACAGCACTGTACACCGGGACAGGGACAGCACTGTACACCGGGACAGAGAGACAGCACTGTACACCGGGACAGGGACAGCACTGTACACCGGGACAGAGAGACAGCACTGTACACCGGGACAGGGACAGCACTGTACACCGGGACAGAGAGACAGCACTGTACACCGGGACAGGGACAGCACTGTACACCGGGACAGAGAGACAGCACTGTACACCGGGACAGGGACAGCACTGTACACCGGGACAGAGAGACAGCACTGTACACCGGGACAGGGACAGCACTGTACACCGGGACAGAGAGACAGCACTGTACACCGGGACAGGGACAGCACTGTACACCGGGACAGAGAGACAGCACTGTACACCGGGACAGGGACAGCACTGTACACCGGGACAGAGAGACAGCACTGTACACCGGGACAGGGACAGCACTGTACACCGGGACAGAGAGACAGCACTGTACACCGGGACAGGGACAGCACTGTACACCGGGACAGAGAGACAGCACTGTACACCGGGACAGGGACAGCACTGTACACCGGGACAGAGAGACAGCACTGTACACCGGGACAGGTACAGCACTGTACACTGGGACAGAGAGACAGAGAGACAGCACTGTACACCGGGACAGGGACAGCACTGTACACCGGGACAGAGAGACAGCACTGTACACCGGGACAGGGACAGCACTGTACACCGGGACAGAGAGACAGCACTGTACACCGGGACAGGGACAGCACTGTACACCGGGACAGAGAGACAGCACTGTACACCGGGACAGGGACAGCACTGTACACCGGGACAGAGAGACAGCACTGTACACCGGGACAGGGACAGCACTGTACACCGGGACAGAGAGACAGCACTGTACACCGGGACAGGGACAGCACTGTACACCGGGACAGAGAGACAGCACTGTACACCGGGACAGGGACAGCACTGTACACCGGGACAGAGAGACAGCACTGTACACCGGGACAGGGACAGCACTGTACACCGGGACAGAGAGACAGCACTGTACACCGGGACAGGGACAGCACTGTACACCGGGACAGAGAGACAGCACTGTACACCGGGACAGGGACAGCACTGTACACCGGGACAGAGAGACAGCACTGTACACCGGGACAGGGACAGCACTGTACACCGGGACAGAGAGACAGCACTGTACACCGGGACAGGGACAGCACTGTACACCGGGACAGAGAGACAGCACTGTACACCGGGACAGGTACAGCACTGTACACTGGGACAGAGAGACAGAGAGACAGCACTGTACACCGGGACAGGGACAGCACTGTACACCGGGACAGAGAGACAGCACTGTACACCGGGACAGGGACAGCACTGTACACCGGGACAGAGAGACAGCACTGTACACCGGGACAGGGACAGCACTGTACACCGGGACAGAGAGACAGCACTGTACACCGGGACAGGGACAGCACTGTACACCGGGACAGAGAGACAGCACTGTACACCGGGACAGGGACAGCACTGTACACCGGGACAGAGAGACAGCACTGTACACCGGGACAGGGACAGCACTGTACACCGGGACAGAGAGACAGCACTGTACACCGGGACAGGGACAGCACTGTACACCGGGACAGAGAGACAGCACTGTACACCGGGACAGGGACAGCACTGTACACCGGGACAGAGAGACAGCACTGTACACCGGGACAGGGACAGCACTGTACACCGGGACAGAGAGACAGCACTGTACACCGGGACAGGGACAGCACTGTACACCGGGACAGAGAGACAGCACTGTACACCGGGACAGGGACAGCACTGTACACCGGGACAGAGAGACAGCACTGTACACC
The DNA here is from genome assembly GCF_004010195.1 of Chiloscyllium plagiosum. Classification (NCBI taxonomy): domain Eukaryota; kingdom Metazoa; phylum Chordata; class Chondrichthyes; order Orectolobiformes; family Hemiscylliidae; genus Chiloscyllium; species Chiloscyllium plagiosum. The sequence goes on from NW_025210310.1 coordinate 9,117, forward strand.
GGGACAGGGACAGCACTGTACACCGGGACAGAGAGACAGCACTGTACACCGGGACAGGTACAGCACTGTACACTGGGACAGAGAGACAGAGAGACAGCACTGTACACCGGGACAGGGACAGCACTGTACACCGGGACAGAGAGACAGCACTGTACACCGGGACAGGGACAGCACTGTACACCGGGACAGAGAGACAGCACTGTACACCGGGACAGGGACAGCACTGTACACCGGGACAGAGAGACAGCACTGTACACCGGGACAGGGACAGCACTGTACACCGGGACAGAGAGACAGCACTGTACACCGGGACAGGGACAGCACTGTACACCGGGACAGAGAGACAGCACTGTACACCGGGACAGGGACAGCACTGTACACCGGGACAGAGAGACAGCACTGTACACCGGGACAGGGACAGCACTGTACACCGGGACAGAGAGACAGCACTGTACACCGGGACAGGGACAGCACTGTACACCGGGACAGAGAGACAGCACTGTACACCGGGACAGGGACAGCACTGTACACCGGGACAGAGAGACAGCACTGTACACCGGGACAGGGACAGCACTGTACACCGGGACAGAGAGACAGCACTGTACACCGGGACAGGGACAGCACTGTACACCGGGACAGAGAGACAGCACTGTACACCGGGACAGGGACAGCACTGTACACCGGGACAGAGAGACAGCACTGTACACCGGGACAGGTACAGCACTGTACACTGGGACAGAGAGACAGAGAGACAGCACTGTACACCGGGACAGGGACAGCACTGTACACCGGGACAGAGAGACAGCACTGTACACCGGGACAGGGACAGCACTGTACACCGGGACAGAGAGACAGCACTGTACACCGGGACAGGGACAGCACTGTACACCGGGACAGAGAGACAGCACTGTACACCGGGACAGGGACAGCACTGTACACCGGGACAGAGAGACAGCACTGTACACCGGGACAGGGACAGCACTGTACACCGGGACAGAGAGACAGCACTGTACACCGGGACAGGGACAGCACTGTACACCGGGACAGAGAGACAGCACTGTACACCGGGACAGGGACAGCACTGTACACCGGGACAGAGAGACAGCACTGTACACCGGGACAGGGACAGCACTGTACACCGGGACAGAGAGACAGCACTGTACACCGGGACAGGGACAGCACTGTACACCGGGACAGAGAGACAGCACTGTACACCGGGACAGGGACAGCACTGTACACCGGGACAGAGAGACAGCACTGTACACCGGGACAGGGACAGCACTGTACACCGGGACAGAGAGACAGCACTGTACACCGGGACAGGGACAGCACTGTACACCGGGACAGAGAGACAGCACTGTACACCGGGACAGGTACAGCACTGTACACTGGGACAGAGAGACAGAGAGACAGCACTGTACACCGGGACAGGGACAGCACTGTACACCGGGACAGAGAGACAGCACTGTACACCGGGACAGGGACAGCACTGTACACCGGGACAGAGAGACAGCACTGTACACCGGGACAGGGACAGCACTGTACACCGGGACAGAGAGACAGCACTGTACACCGGGACAGGGACAGCACTGTACACCGGGACAGAGAGACAGCACTGTACACCGGGACAGGGACAGCACTGTACACCGGGACAGAGAGACAGCACTGTACACCGGGACAGGGACAGCACTGTACACCGGGACAGAGAGACAGCACTGTACACCGGGACAGGGACAGCACTGTACACCGGGACAGAGAGACAGCACTGTACACCGGGACAGGGACAGCACTGTACACCGGGACAGAGAGACAGCACTGTACACCGGGACAGGGACAGCACTGTACACCGGGACAGAGAGACAGCACTGTACACCGGGACAGGGACAGCACTGTACACCGGGACAGAGAGACAGCACTGTACACCGGGACAGGGACAGCACTGTACACCGGGACAGAGAGACAGCACTGTACACCGGGACAGGGACAGCACTGTACACCGGGACAGAGAGACAGCACTGTACACCGGGACAGGTACAGCACTGTACACTGGGACAGAGAGACAGAGAGACAGCACTGTACACCGGGACAGGGACAGCACTGTACACCGGGACAGAGAGACAGCACTGTACACCGGGACAGGGACAGCACTGTACACCGGGACAGAGAGACAGCACTGTACACCGGGACAGGGACAGCACTGTACACCGGGACAGAGAGACAGCACTGTACACCGGGACAGGGACAGCACTGTACACCGGGACAGAGAGACAGCACTGTACACCGGGACAGGGACAGCACTGTACACCGGGACAGAGAGACAGCACTGTACACCGGGACAGGGACAGCACTGTACACCGGGACAGAGAGACAGCACTGTACACCGGGACAGGGACAGCACTGTACACCGGGACAGAGAGACAGCACTGTACACCGGGACAGGGACAGCACTGTACACCGGGACAGAGAGACAGCACTGTACACCGGGACAGGGACAGCACTGTACACCGGGACAGAGAGACAGCACTGTACACCGGGACAGGGACAGCACTGTACACCGGGACAGAGAGACAGCACTGTACACCGGGACAGGGACAGCACTGTACACCGGGACAGAGAGACAGCACTGTACACCGGGACAGGGACAGCACTGTACACCGGGACAGAGAGACAGCACTGTACACCGGGACAGGTACAGCACTGTACACTGGGACAGAGAGACAGAGAGACAGCACTGTACACCGGGACAGGGACAGCACTGTACACCGGGACAGAGAGACAGCACTGTACACCGGGACAGGGACAGCACTGTACACCGGGACAGAGAGACAGCACTGTACACCGGGACAGGGACAGCACTGTACACCGGGACAGAGAGACAGCACTGTACACCGGGACAGGGACAGCACTGTACACCGGGACAGAGAGACAGCACTGTACACCGGGACAGGGACAGCACTGTACACCGGGACAGAGAGACAGCACTGTACACCGGGACAGGGACAGCACTGTACACCGGGACAGAGAGACAGCACTGTACACCGGGACAGGGACAGCACTGTACACCGGGACAGAGAGACAGCACTGTACACCGGGACAGGGACAGCACTGTACACCGGGACAGAGAGACAGCACTGTACACCGGGACAGGGACAGCACTGTACACCGGGACAGAGAGACAGCACTGTACACCGGGACAGGGACAGCACTGTACACCGGGACAGAGAGACAGCACTGTACACCGGGACAGGGACAGCACTGTACACCGGGACAGAGAGACAGCACTGTACACCGGGACAGGGACAGCACTGTACACCGGGACAGAGAGACAGCACTGTACACCGGGACAGGTACAGCACTGTACACTGGGACAGAGAGACAGAGAGACAGCACTGTACACCGGGACAGGGACAGCACTGTACACCGGGACAGAGAGACAGCACTGTACACCGGGACAGGGACAGCACTGTACACCGGGACAGAGAGACAGCACTGTACACCGGGACAGGGACAGCACTGTACACCGGGACAGAGAGACAGCACTGTACACCGGGACAGGGACAGCACTGTACACCGGGACAGAGAGACAGCACTGTACACCGGGACAGGGACAGCACTGTACACCGGGACAGAGAGACAGCACTGTACACCGGGACAGGGACAGCACTGTACACCGGGACAGAGAGACAGCACTGTACACCGGGACAGGGACAGCACTGTACACCGGGACAGAGAGACAGCACTGTACACCGGGACAGGGACAGCACTGTACACCGGGACAGAGAGACAGCACTGTACACCGGGACAGGGACAGCACTGTACACCGGGACAGAGAGACAGCACTGTACACCGGGACAGGGACAGCACTGTACACCGGGACAGAGAGACAGCACTGTACACCGGGACAGGGACAGCACTGTACACCGGGACAGAGAGACAGCACTGTACACCGGGACAGGGACAGCACTGTACACCGGGACAGAGAGACAGCACTGTACACCGGGACAGGTACAGCACTGTACACTGGGACAGAGAGACAGAGAGACAGCACTGTACACCGGGACAGGGACAGCACTGTACACCGGGACAGAGAGACAGCACTGTACACCGGGACAGGGACAGCACTGTACACCGGGACAGAGAGACAGCACTGTACACCGGGACAGGGACAGCACTGTACACCGGGACAGAGAGACAGCACTGTACACCGGGACAGGGACAGCACTGTACACCGGGACAGAGAGACAGCACTGTACACCGGGACAGGGACAGCACTGTACACCGGGACAGAGAGACAGCACTGTACACCGGGACAGGGACAGCACTGTACACCGGGACAGAGAGACAGCACTGTACACCGGGACAGGGACAGCACTGTACACCGGGACAGAGAGACAGCACTGTACACCGGGACAGGGACAGCACTGTACACCGGGACAGAGAGACAGCACTGTACACCGGGACAGGGACAGCACTGTACACCGGGACAGAGAGACAGCACTGTACACCGGGACAGGGACAGCACTGTACACCGGGACAGAGAGACAGCACTGTACACCGGGACAGGGACAGCACTGTACACCGGGACAGAGAGACAGCACTGTACACCGGGACAGGGACAGCACTGTACACCGGGACAGAGAGACAGCACTGTACACCGGGACAGGTACAGCACTGTACACTGGGACAGAGAGACAGAGAGACAGCACTGTACACCGGGACAGGGACAGCACTGTACACCGGGACAGAGAGACAGCACTGTACACCGGGACAGGGACAGCACTGTACACCGGGACAGAGAGACAGCACTGTACACCGGGACAGGGACAGCACTGTACACCGGGACAGAGAGACAGCACTGTACACCGGGACAGGGACAGCACTGTACACCGGGACAGAGAGACAGCACTGTACACCGGGACAGGGACAGCACTGTACACCGGGACAGAGAGACAGCACTGTACACCGGGACAGGGACAGCACTGTACACCGGGACAGAGAGACAGCACTGTACACCGGGACAGGGACAGCACTGTACACCGGGACAGAGAGACAGCACTGTACACCGGGACAGGGACAGCACTGTACACCGGGACAGAGAGACAGCACTGTACACCGGGACAGGGACAGCACTGTACACCGGGACAGAGAGACAGCACTGTACACCGGGACAGGGACAGCACTGTACACCGGGACAGAGAGACAGCACTGTACACCGGGACAGGGACAGCACTGTACACCGGGACAGAGAGACAGCACTGTACACCGGGACAGGGACAGCACTGTACACCGGGACAGAGAGACAGCACTGTACACCGGGACAGGTACAGCACTGTACACTGGGACAGAGAGACAGAGAGACAGCACTGTACACCGGGACAGGGACAGCACTGTACACCGGGACAGAGAGACAGCACTGTACACCGGGACAGGGACAGCACTGTACACCGGGACAGAGAGACAGCACTGTACACCGGGACAGGGACAGCACTGTACACCGGGACAGAGAGACAGCACTGTACACCGGGACAGGGACAGCACTGTACACCGGGACAGAGAGACAGCACTGTACACCGGGACAGGGACAGCACTGTACACCGGGACAGAGAGACAGCACTGTACACCGGGACAGGGACAGCACTGTACACCGGGACAGAGAGACAGCACTGTACACCGGGACAGGGACAGCACTGTACACCGGGACAGAGAGACAGCACTGTACACCGGGACAGGGACAGCACTGTACACCGGGACAGAGAGACAGCACTGTACACCGGGACAGGGACAGCACTGTACACCGGGACAGAGAGACAGCACTGTACACCGGGACAGGGACAGCACTGTACACCGGGACAGAGAGACAGCACTGTACACCGGGACAGGGACAGCACTGTACACCGGGACAGAGAGACAGCACTGTACACCGGGACAGGGACAGCACTGTACACCGGGACAGAGAGACAGCACTGTACACCGGGACAGGTACAGCACTGTACACTGGGACAGAGAGACAGAGAGACAGCACTGTACACCGGGACAGGGACAGCACTGTACACCGGGACAGAGAGACAGCACTGTACACCGGGACAGGGACAGCACTGTACACCGGGACAGAGAGACAGCACTGTACACCGGGACAGGGACAGCACTGTACACCGGGACAGAGAGACAGCACTGTACACCGGGACAGGGACAGCACTGTACACCGGGACAGAGAGACAGCACTGTACACCGGGACAGGGACAGCACTGTACACCGGGACAGAGAGACAGCACTGTACACCGGGACAGGGACAGCACTGTACACCGGGACAGAGAGACAGCACTGTACACCGGGACAGGGACAGCACTGTACACCGGGACAGAGAGACAGCACTGTACACCGGGACAGGGACAGCACTGTACACCGGGACAGAGAGACAGCACTGTACACCGGGACAGGGACAGCACTGTACACCGGGACAGAGAGACAGCACTGTACACCGGGACAGGGACAGCACTGTACACCGGGACAGAGAGACAGCACTGTACACCGGGACAGGGACAGCACTGTACACCGGGACAGAGAGACAGCACTGTACACCGGGACAGGGACAGCACTGTACACCGGGACAGAGAGACAGCACTGTACACCGGGACAGGTACAGCACTGTACACTGGGACAGAGAGACAGAGAGACAGCACTGTACACCGGGACAGGGACAGCACTGTACACCGGGACAGAGAGACAGCACTGTACACCGGGACAGGGACAGCACTGTACACCGGGACAGAGAGACAGCACTGTACACCGGGACAGGGACAGCACTGTACACCGGGACAGAGAGACAGCACTGTACACCGGGACAGGGACAGCACTGTACACCGGGACAGAGAGACAGCACTGTACACCGGGACAGGGACAGCACTGTACACCGGGACAGAGAGACAGCACTGTACACCGGGACAGGGACAGCACTGTACACCGGGACAGAGAGACAGCACTGTACACCGGGACAGGGACAGCACTGTACACCGGGACAGAGAGACAGCACTGTACACCGGGACAGGGACAGCACTGTACACCGGGACAGAGAGACAGCACTGTACACCGGGACAGGGACAGCACTGTACACCGGGACAGAGAGACAGCACTGTACACCGGGACAGGGACAGCACTGTACACCGGGACAGAGAGACAGCACTGTACACCGGGACAGGGACAGCACTGTACACCGGGACAGAGAGACAGCACTGTACACCGGGACAGGGACAGCACTGTACACCGGGACAGAGAGACAGCACTGTACACCGGGACAGGTACAGCACTGTACACTGGGACAGAGAGACAGAGAGACAGCACTGTACACCGGGACAGGGACAGCACTGTACACCGGGACAGAGAGACAGCACTGTACACCGGGACAGGGACAGCACTGTACACCGGGACAGAGAGACAGCACTGTACACCGGGACAGGGACAGCACTGTACACCGGGACAGAGAGACAGCACTGTACACCGGGACAGGGACAGCACTGTACACCGGGACAGAGAGACAGCACTGTACACCGGGACAGGGACAGCACTGTACACCGGGACAGAGAGACAGCACTGTACACCGGGACAGGGACAGCACTGTACACCGGGACAGAGAGACAGCACTGTACACCGGGACAGGGACAGCACTGTACACCGGGACAGAGAGACAGCACTGTACACCGGGACAGGGACAGCACTGTACACCGGGACAGAGAGACAGCACTGTACACCGGGACAGGGACAGCACTGTACACCGGGACAGAGAGACAGCACTGTACACCGGGACAGGGACAGCACTGTACACCGGGACAGAGAGACAGCACTGTACACCGGGACAGGGACAGCACTGTACACCGGGACAGAGAGACAGCACTGTACACCGGGACAGGGACAGCACTGTACACCGGGACAGAGAGACAGCACTGTACACCGGGACAGGTACAGCACTGTACACTGGGACAGAGAGACAGAGAGACAGCACTGTACACCGGGACAGGGACAGCACTGTACACCGGGACAGAGAGACAGCACTGTACACCGGGACAGGGACAGCACTGTACACCGGGACAGAGAGACAGCACTGTACACCGGGACAGGGACAGCACTGTACACCGGGACAGAGAGACAGCACTGTACACCGGGACAGGGACAGCACTGTACACCGGGACAGAGAGACAGCACTGTACACCGGGACAGGGACAGCACTGTACACCGGGACAGAGAGACAGCACTGTACACCGGGACAGGGACAGCACTGTACACCGGGACAGAGAGACAGCACTGTACACCGGGACAGGGACAGCACTGTACACCGGGACAGAGAGACAGCACTGTACACCGGGACAGGGACAGCACTGTACACCGGGACAGAGAGACAGCACTGTACACCGGGACAGGGACAGCACTGTACACCGGGACAGAGAGACAGCACTGTACACCGGGACAGGGACAGCACTGTACACCGGGACAGAGAGACAGCACTGTACACCGGGACAGGGACAGCACTGTACACCGGGACAGAGAGACAGCACTGTACACCGGGACAGGGACAGCACTGTACACCGGGACAGAGAGACAGCACTGTACACCGGGACAGGTACAGCACTGTACACTGGGACAGAGAGACAGAGAGACAGCACTGTACACCGGGACAGGGACAGCACTGTACACCGGGACAGAGAGACAGCACTGTACACCGGGACAGGGACAGCACTGTACACCGGGACAGAGAGACAGCACTGTACACCGGGACAGGGACAGCACTGTACACCGGGACAGAGAGACAGCACTGTACACCGGGACAGGGACAGCACTGTACACCGGGACAGAGAGACAGCACTGTACACCGGGACAGGGACAGCACTGTACACCGGGACAGAGAGACAGCACTGTACACCGGGACAGGGACAGCACTGTACACCGGGACAGAGAGACAGCACTGTACACCGGGACAGGGACAGCACTGTACACCGGGACAGAGAGACAGCACTGTACACCGGGACAGGGACAGCACTGTACACCGGGACAGAGAGACAGCACTGTACACCGGGACAGGGACAGCACTGTACACCGGGACAGAGAGACAGCACTGTACACCGGGACAGGGACAGCACTGTACACCGGGACAGAGAGACAGCACTGTACACCGGGACAGGGACAGCACTGTACACCGGGACAGACCTAACAGTCTTTCCAACACCAATTACTGGCAAATATAAATTCCCTTAAGTGCAGGTCCTTCAGCCACTGTTACCTCAGGGAGATTGCTTGTGTCTTCCCCAGTGAACACAGATCTGAAGTACCAATTCAATTCTTCTGCCATTTCTTTGTTCCCTGTAATATATTCCCCTGTTTCTGTCTTCAAGGGCCCAATTTTAGCCAGGCCAGTATTTATTGCATCTCCTTAATTTCCCTTGAGAAGACAGTGGAAAGATTTGCTCAGGTCATTGACTATAGGTCTGGCGTTACATGTAGGCCAGACAGGGTTAGGACAGTAGATTTTACTCCCTGAGGGATGTTAGTGAATTGGGTGGAGACCTTAGAAAAATCGCAAAGTTTAAGATTGCTAACAAACAGATCAGCTTGTTATTCTATTTATACAGAATAATTGGGATTCCTGCGCCAGCTGCCATGTGAAATTTGAAGTGATTTCTCAGAGTGTTCAGGTTACAGGAGACCATGTTGGGAGCTGCAGCAGACACATCTAAAAATTAGATATCAACCTGACAAAGTCACAACACAAGATTACTTGTATAGCAAACAGCATTAAAAGCAATTTAGATGGGGGGTTATGCAATTCCACAAACAATGTAGTCTTCCTACATCCAATTGTGAATGTTGATAGACAATTAAACAACTCACTGGAGGAT
>NW_025210311.1:0-1946 GCF_004010195.1 Chiloscyllium plagiosum
TTTCCACCCATCACGACATCAGAAATGATGTGCTTGCTGATGATTGCATTATGTTCAGCAACAATCATGAATCCTCAGATAATGCAACAGTTTGTGTCCATATGTAATGAAACCTACACAATATCCAGGCTTGGGCTGAAAAGTGGCAAGTAAAATCCAAACAATACAAATGCCAGACAATGATCATCTCCAACGAAACAGAATCTAACCATCTCCCTTCGACATTCAATGATATTACCATTGCTGAATCCCCCACTATCCACTGGGAATTGCCATAGACTAAAAACTGAACTAGACTAGCCACATAAATGCTGTCGCCATCACAGCAAGTCAGGGGTTGGGAATTCTGTAGCAAGTATCGCACCACCTGATTCTTCCTGGTCTGTCTAAGATGAAACTATTGGAATACTCTACATCATGAATGCCTGAATGAGTGCATCTCCAACAATACTCATGGAATTCGATACCATTCAGCACAAAGCAGCCCGATTGAGTGGCACCACATCTATCACCTTCAACATTCACTCCCTCCACACCAACACATTATGCCAGTGATCCACAAATGCATCAGAATATCTTGCCAGGTCTCTTTTGACAGAGGAGAAAGTGAGGTCTGCAGACGCTGGAGATCAAAGCCGAAACTTTATTGCTGGAACAGCACAGCAGGTCAGGCAGCATCTAGGGAACAGAAGATTCGACGTTTCGGGCACATGCCTTTTTCAGGAATGAGCAGAGAGTGTTCAGCAGGAGAAGATAAAAGGTAGGGAGGAGGGACTTGGAGGAGGGGCGTTGGAAATGTGATAGGTGGAAAGAGGTCAAGGTGAAGGTGATAGGTCGGAGTAGGGTGGAGGCGGAGAGGGCAAGAAGAAGACTGCAGGTCAGGAAGGCGACGTGGTCGACGGTGCCCTCCACCGCATCTCCTCCACTTCCCGCTCCTCCGCCCTTGAGCCCCGCCCCTCCAAACCCCACCAGGACAGAACCCCACTGGTCCACACCTACCACCCCACCAATCTCCATGTACAGCGCACCATCCGCCGTCACTTCCGCCACCTCCAAACAGAAATCTCCATGTACAGCGCATCATCCGCCGTCACTTCCGCCACCCCCAAACAGACCCCAGCACCAAGGATATATTTCCCTCCCCTCCCCTACCAGCTTTCCGTAGAGACCACTCCCTCCGCCACCCCCTTGTCAGATCCACACCCCCCACCGACCCAACCACCACTCCCGGCACCTTCCCTTGCAACCGCAGGAGGTGCAACACTTGCGCCCACACCTCCCCCCTCACTTCTCTCCAAGGCCCCAAGGGAAACTTCCATATCCGCCACAGATTCACCTGCACCTCCACCCACATCATCTACTGCATCCGCTGCAGCCGGTGTGGCCTCCTCTATATTGGGGAGACAGACCGCCTACTTGCGGAGCGATTCAGAGAGCACCTCTGGGCCACCCGGACGAACCAACCCAACCAACCTGTGGCACAGCATTTCAACTCCCCCTCCCACTCCACCGAGGATATGCAGGTCATTGGACTCATCCACCGCCAAACCACAACAACCCGACGGTCGGAGGAGGAGCGTCTTATCTTCCGACTGGAAACCCTCCAACCGCAGGGGATGAACTTGCACTTCACCAGTTTCTTCATCCCCCCTCCCCCCACCCTGTCTCAGCCGGATCCTTCCAGCCCGGCACCGCCTCCCTGACCTGCAGTCTTCTTCTTGACCTCTCCGCCCCCACCCTACTCCGACCTATCACCCTCACCTTGACCTCTTTCCACCTATCACATTTCCAACGCCCCTCCTCCAACTCCCTCCTCCCTACCTTTTATCTTCTCCTGCTGAACACTCTCTGCTCATTCCTGAAGAAGGGCATGTGCCCGAAACGTCGAATCTTCTGTTCCCTAGATGCTGCCTGACCTGCTGTGCTGTTCCAGCAATAAAGTTACA
>NW_025210311.1:15409-19000 GCF_004010195.1 Chiloscyllium plagiosum
CATGTGTTTGTGAGACAGGGACAAACACGAGCGTGTGTGTGTGACAGAGACAAACACGAGCGTGTGTGTGTGTGAGACAGAGACAAACACGAGCGTGTGTGTGTGTGAGGCAGAGACAAACACGAGCGTGTGTGTGTGTGAGACAGAGACAAACACGAGAGTGTGAGTGTGTGAGACAGAGACAAACACGAGCGTGTGTGTGTGTGAGACAGAGACAAACACGAGCATGTGTGTGAGACAGACAAACACGAGCATGTGTGTGAGACAGACAAACACGAGCATGTGTGTGACACAGACGAACACGAGCATGTGTGTGACACAGACAAACACGAGCATGTGTGTGACGCAGACAAACACGAGCGTGTCTGTGAGAGACAGAGACAAACACGAGCGTGTGTGTGAGACAGAGACAAACACGAGCATGTGTGTGAGTGACGGAGACAATCACGAGCGTGTGTGTGTGAGATAGACAGAGACAAACACGAGCATGTGTGTCTGAGAGAGACAAACACGAGCGTGTGTGTGTGAGACAGAGACAAACACGAGCATGTGTGTCTGAGAGAGAGACGGACAAACACGAGTGTGTGTGTGTGTGGGACAGACAAACACGAGCGTGTGTGTGTAAGAGAGACAAACATGAGCGTGTGTATGTGTGAGAGAGACAAACACGAGCGTGTGTGTGTGAGAGACAGGGACAAACACGAGTGTGTGTGTGTGGGACAGACAAACACGAGCATGTGTGTGTGTGTGAAAGACAGAGACAAACACGAGCGTGTGTGTGTGTGAGTCAGACAAACACAAGCGTGTGAGAGAGAGGGACAAACACGAGCGTGTCTGTGTGAGACAGAGACCAACACGAGTGTGTGTGTGTGAGACAGAGATAAGCACGAGTGTGTGTGCGAGACAGAGAGAGTCAAACAAGAGTGTGATTGTGTGTGAGAGAGGGACAAACGAGTGTGTGTGTGTGTGTGTGTATGTGTGTGAGTGAGAGACAAAACAAGTGTGTGCAGAACTAACGATGTGAAGTGACAGTGTGCATGGCATTAACAGCAGGGGAGGTGTGTGTGTGTGTGACCAATAGCAGCAAGTCTTAATGTGTACGTGGTACTAACAGTGGGTTGTGTCTGTGTGTGCTTGGCTCTAAGAGAGGGGACCATGTGTGTATGGCACTAACAGCGGCGACTGAGAGTGTGCATGTGGCACAAACAGCAGGGAATGAATGTGTGTGTTGCACAATCAGTGGCAGATGAAACTGTGGGGAGTGTGTGTGGCATTAATGGTGGCAAGTCAGTGTGTGTGTGTCCATGTGGCACTAACAGCAAGGAGTTTGTGTTTGTGGCACTAACCACAGGAGTGTGTGTGTGGGGGTACTAACACCTGGCACTAGCAGTGTTGGGGTCTGAGAGAGTGTATGGCACTAACAGCAGGGAATGTGGATGAGCGTGTCATAGAGTCATACAGCACAGAAACAGGCCCCTCGGCTCCACTTGTCCATACCAATCAAATTTTTTAACTGAGCCAGTCCCATCTTCCTGCATTTGGCCTAGGTCCCTCTCCTATTCTCTCCTGTTACTCTCCTATTCCTCTTCTATTCATGTACTTGACCAAATGACTTTTCAATGTTGTCATTGTAATCACCTGCACCACTTCCTCTCGCAGCTTCTTCCATTTACGCACCACCCTCTGTGAAAACGTGACCCCTCAGGTCCCTTTTAAATCTATTCTCACCTCACCTCACCTTAAACCAATGTTCTCTAGTTTTGGAATTGCCTACCCTGGGGGGGAAGACCTTGGCTGCTCACTTTAACTATGCAGTAAGCAGGGAATAAAAGTGGGCATTTACCATGAACAGCAGCGTGTGAGGGTGTATGTGGCACTAACAGCAGAGTTGAGTGCACACATCACACTAACCATGGGGAGTGTGACTGTGCACATACCACTAACAGCAGGACTGAATATGGGTGGCATTAACTGTTCGGGTGTGTGCAGTGCGGGTGTATTGTGAGTGTGCACACTGCTAACAGCGGGGTTTGTATGACTGTTTGTCAAACAGTGTGTTGTATTGGCTGAAGGGAGGCCAGATATGCTCCCTGAATATTTCTGGTCTCCGGGATGTTGAGAAATGGTGGCAAAGGAAACGTCCAGTGTCGCTTGCTGGTATTAGTATGGCACCATGGGGGAAAATGAGTGGCATTGTTACATTGGTATTCTACAAGAGGGAGATGAAAGGAGCAAATTTAAAGGGTAGTTCATTGAAAAAAGGATTTTGTGGGGGAGGGTTTCACTTACTAATTACAGAGTGGGCAAAACCTCACAATGTGCAGTTCTGGTCACCTCACTTCAGGAAGGATATGATAGCACGAGAAAGGGTACAGAGGAGGTTCACCAACATGTTTAGTGGGATGGAGAAATTGAGCGACAAGGAGAGACTAGATTGGCTTGGACTGTTTTTTTTTCAGAGCAGAGAAAACTGAGGGGGATGTGATTGAGTGCGTAAGATTGAGGCATATTGACTAGGCAAATAGGGAGCAGCTGTTCCCTCCCCTTGGTAGGGGTCAGTCATAAGGAGGCATAGTTTTCTGGTAAGGGGCAGGAGATTCAGAGGCGATTTGAGGAAATTATTTTTCACTCAGATGTGATGTGAATCTGGAATGCACTACCTGGGAAAGTCGTGGAGACTGGAAACCTTGCAACCTTTAAAAGTAATTAGATGAGCACTTGAAATACCTCAGAATTCCAGGATAAGGGAGCAGTGCAGGAAATTGGATTGGCACACCTTCAGTGGTAGTTATGTCAGTGCAGACTGGATGGGCGAAGGGCCTATTCTGCAATCTCTGATTGGGAAAGTCTAATGTTTTTTTTCTGTGAGAACTTTAAAGATGCTTCTCCTCTGTCTAACAGTCGTGTTGAATTTAATTCAGGGAAGTGAGTGGAGTGGGTTACATTAAGCAATCATCCAGTTCAGAGTGACCACAACATCATGGAAAGCCAGCAGAAAATATCAAAGGACTGAAAAGATGGACTGGCAAAGACTGATTTCCATCATTTAGGAAAGGAGTGTGCGCTGGTAGATAAGGGAAAGGGTATTTCAGAATAAGGCAACAGTGGGGAAATGGTAGGAATTCAGCAGAAATGTATTCCAAAGTAGGGATAAGATATATCAGTATCAGTTTTTTTTTAAATTATCATCTAAAACTAATTTGTTCAGGTTGACACAGGAAATAAATGTTATCAAAAGGGAAGAATGAAGCTTTTGACAAATGTCAGGAATGCGATTCTGTTAATAACCAGCAAAATTAAAGACAGACATAGGGGGAAATGTTAGTACAGGA
This sequence comes from Chiloscyllium plagiosum, assembly GCF_004010195.1. Lineage (NCBI taxonomy): Eukaryota > Metazoa > Chordata > Chondrichthyes > Orectolobiformes > Hemiscylliidae > Chiloscyllium > Chiloscyllium plagiosum. Next base: position 18,742 of record NW_025210311.1, read on the forward strand.
GACAAGAGAAAGGTGGCAAGAGGAGATGATCCGGCATTGTTAAATTCAAGCCTAAAGCATTTAACAAAGAAACAATGTGAACTGGTTTTCTGGAGTAAAGTCTGATCCATTCAGGAGGCAGAGCCAAATCTTCACGTGCCAGCAGAGGATGTGGTTACAGTGCTAAAGGAGTACATTGTCCACATTCTTTGAAAGATCCGATGTAATGTGGATGTTACATTAAAGCAGGATCAAGTCTCTGTCAAGAAGGCAGTCTATT
>NW_025210312.1:0-1352 GCF_004010195.1 Chiloscyllium plagiosum
TGTCTCATTGAATTTCAAAAGAATTGCATCAGGTTAAACGAAAATAGGAAAGTCAAAGATGAAGTTGACGGATCTATGTTATTTCCCAAGCTTAATCAAGAGCAGCATCCGTTTAAAAACTGGGGCCTCTTTTGGCTCAGTGGTATGCCTCTACCTTTGATTAAGGGGGTTGGGCTCAAATCACACCTGATCCAGAGGTCATAGAGTCATAGAGATGTACAGCATGGAAACAGAACGTTGGACCAACCGGTCCATGCTGACCAGATATCACAACCCAATCTAGTCCCACCTGCCAGCACCCGGCCCATATCCCTCCAAACCCTTCCTATTCATATACTAATCCAAATGCCTTTTAAATGTTGCAATTGTACTAGCCTCCACCATTTCCTCAGGAAGGTCATTCCATACTGTACTACCCTCTGCGTGAAAAAGTTACCCCTTAGGTCTCTTTTATATCTTTTCCCTCTCACCCTAAACCTAGGCCCTCTAGTTCTGGACTCCCCAACCCCAGAGAGAAGTCTTTGTCTATTTATCCTATCCATGCCCCTCATAATTTTGGAAAACTCTATAAGGTCATCGCTCAGCCTCCGATGCTCCAGGGAAAACAGCCCAGCCTGTTCAGACTCTCCCTATAGCTCAGATCCTCCAATCCTGGCAACATCCTTGTAAATCTTTTCCGAACCCTTTCAAGTTTCACAACATCTTTCCGATAGGAAGGAGACCAGAATTGCACGCAATATTCCAACAGTGGCCTAACCAATGTCCTGTGCAGCCGCAACATGACCTCCCAACTCCTGCACTCAATACTCTGACCCATAAAAGAAAGCATACCAAACGCCTTCTTCACTATCCTATCTTCCTGCGACTCCACTTTCAAGGAGCCATTAACCTGCACTCCAAGGTCTCTTTGTTCAGCAACCTTACTTGCACCTTACCATTAAGTGTATAAGTCCTGCTAAGATTTTCTGTCCCAAAATGCAGCACCTCGCATTTATCTGAATTAAACTCCATCTGCCACTTCTCAGCCCATTGGCCCATCTGGTCCAGATCCTGTTGCAATCTGAGGTAACCCTCTTCGCTGTCCACTACACCTCCAATTTTGGTGTCAATTGCAAACTTCCTAATTGTACTTCTTATGCTCGCATCCAAATTATTTATGTAAATGACAAAAAGTAGAGGACCCAGCATCGATCCTTGTGCCACTCCACTGGTCTCAGGCCTCCAGTCTGAAAAATACTCCACCACCACAATATGTCTTCTACCTGTGAGCCAGTTCCGTATCCAAATGGCTAGTTCTCCATGTATTCCATGAGATCTAACCTTGCTAATCAGTCTCCCATGGGGAACCTTGT
>NW_025210312.1:15855-19000 GCF_004010195.1 Chiloscyllium plagiosum
TTTTTTTTACCAATTACTTCAAATCTGCGCGCTCTCATTCTCAAACTCTTCAAATGGGAGCAGTTACCACTGACTACTCTGTCCAGAACCTTCACTCTCATCTCCTCTCAAGTTGCCTTTCTCCAAGGAAATCAATTGAGAATCTCACCCCTCCAAACTATTTATATAGCTCCTCACCCCTGCTCACCAACGTTTCAACAGTAATTGGGCATAGGCAATAAATGCGAGATCAGCCAATAGCATCCACTTTGTGAATAAATAACAAGATTTTTAAAAATATTCTCTGCACTCTCTCCAATGCCTCCACATCCAAGGGGAAGAGTAGGCAGAGAGCAGATGAAAGCAAAAGAACTGGTGGTCTGAAGTGCATATACTTGAATGTAAGGAGTACAGTGAGTAAGGCAGATGAAATTAGGGCTTGGATTGGTGCCTGGGAGTATGACATTATTGCACTCACAGAGATTTTGGTTGAAGGAAGGGCACAATTGGTAACTAAATGTTCCAGGACATAGATGTTTCTAACAGGACAGGGAGGGAAGTAAAAGGTGGGGGGAAGGAGTTGCATTGTTGATCAGGGATGTTATCATGGCTGTCCTAAAGGAGGACACTATGGAGAGCTAGAGCAGTGAGGCAGTTTGGGTAGAGCTGAGAAATAAGAAGGGTGCAATTACATTGTTGTGGTTGTACTATAGGCCTCCCAACAGTGAGCGTGAGGTAGAAGAACAATGAGGTAAACAGATTATGGAAAGATGTAGAGGCAACAGGATGGTGCTGATGGGAGATTTTCATTTACCCAACATTGACTGGGATACACTTTGTGTCAGAGGTCTGGATGGGGCAGAATTTGTAAGAAGCATCCAGGAGAGTTTTCTCGAGCAGTATGTCAATAGTCCGTAGAGGGAAGGGGTCACATTGGACCTGGTGTCGAGGAATGAGTCAGGCCAGTGGTAGAAGTTGCAGTGGGGGATTTCTTTGTAAATAATGATCACAATTCTGGAAGTTTTAGAATACTCGCAGACAAAGATGAGAGTGGTCCTAAGGGAAGAATACTAAACTGGGCCACGGCCAATTATATCAAAATTCAGCAGGAGTTGGGAAATGTGAATTGGGGGTAGCTATTTGAAGGGAAGTCCACATTTGATATGTGGGAGCTTTCAAAGATAGGTTGAAGATAGTGCAGGATAGGAATGTCCCTTTGAAAACAAGGGATAGGAAAGGCAAGATTTGTGAACCATGGATGACAGGAGAAATCGTATAACGAGTCAAGAGGAAAAGGTAAGAGTATGTACAGTCCAAGCAGCTAAGAACAGAACGGGCCTTGGAGGAATATCGGGAGAGTACGACCAATCTTAAGTGAGGAATCAAGCAGGCTAAAAAGGGTCATAACATAACTTTAGTGATCAAAATTAAGGAGATTCCCAAGGCCTTTTATTCATACATAAGAAGCAAGTGGGTAACCAGAGAAAGTGTTGGTCCACTAAAGGATAAGAAAGGAAGGTTTGTGTGTCGAAACTGAGAAAATTGGTGAGATTCTCAATGATTACTTCGCATCAGTGTTCACTGAGGAGAGGGTCTTCATAAATGTTGAGATGAGAGATAGAACTTTGTTTACTCAGGATCTCGTTGGCATAAGGAGGGAGGATGTGTTGGGTAGGCGATGTTAAGGTGGACAATTCCCTAAGGACCAGATGGGATCTATCCCAGGTTGCTGAGGGAGGCAAGAGAGGAAACAGCTGGGGCCCTGACAGATAGCTTTGTAGCATTCTTAAACACAGGTGAAGTGCCAGAAGAGTGGTGGGTTGCTAATGTTGTCCCCCTGTACAAGAAGGGTAGTAGGGATATTCCAGGTAACTACAGACCAATAAGTCTGAAGTCAGTGGTGAGAAAGTTGCTGGAGAAGGTACTGAAGGATAAAATCTATTTATATTTGGAAAAGAATGGGCTTATCAGTGACAGGCAACATGGTTTTGTGTAGAGAAGATTGCCCTTTACCAAGTTAATAGAGATCTTTGTGGAAGTAGCCACGTTGATAAATGAAGGAAGGGCTGTAGATGTCATATACATGGACTTTAGTAAGGTGTTTGATAAGGTTCCCATGGTAAACTAATGGAGAAAGTGAAGTCACATGGTGTGCAGGGTATTCTAGCTCGATGGATAAAGAACTGGTTGAGCAACAGGAGACAGAGAGTAGTAGCTGAAGCGAGTTTCTCGAAATGGAGAAAGGTTTTCATTGGAAAAAGGAGATTGAGAGGGCACCTGATTGAGGTCTGCAAAATCATGAAGGGCATAAACAGGGTGGATATGGATAAGCTTTTTCCCAGAGTGAGGGTTTCAATAACGAGAGGACACGCATTCAAGGTAAGAGGTGAAAAGTTTAAGGGGGATATACATGCCAAGTAGTTTACATAGAGGGTGGTAGGTGCCTGGAATGCTTTGCCAGCAGAGATAGTAGAGACAGGCATGGTAGATTCATTTAAGGTGCACCTGGACAGATGCATGAGTGGGTGGGGAGCAGAGGGATACAGATCCTTAGGAATTGGGTGATAGGCTAGGACAGTGGATTTGGATTGGCTCAGATTTGGGATGGCTGAAGGGCCTGTTCCCGGACTGTAAATATTCTTTGTTCTTTCTGAAGTGCAGTGCTCACAGCTGAATGCAATCCTCCAGCTGCAGCCAAACTTGTAGCCTGTGTAAATTCAAGATAACCTCCTTGTTACTGTACACTGTGCTGCCTAATAACACCAAGGTTGCCATGTGATATTCTAACTGCTCTCTTAATCTATCCTGCCACTTTCAACGACACGTGGACATAGACAACATCTGTTCTTCCACTACAGTTAAAGTTGTGCCCTTAAATTTATACAGTCTCTTCAAATTGCTTCTAAAATGAATCACTTCACATTTTTTTTACATTGTACTTCATTGAATTCCAACAGCTTTGTGTTGATATCATTCTGTGACAGCAATCTCACAATTTTGTTTTATCCACAAACTCTGAAATTGTGCCCTGCACACGAGAGTCTTGATCATTCATGTAGATCAAGAAAACTAAGGACCTCAATATTGATCCCTGGAGAACTCCAATATAAATCTTTCACAAGACCTTATACTTTTTGAGCTACAGATTTATTCAGAGATCTGTTGT
>NW_025210313.1:0-1871 GCF_004010195.1 Chiloscyllium plagiosum
AGCCGAGTAATATAGAGTTACTTACAATCTCTCAGGAGACAACAATGACTCTTACCCAGTGTTAATGTAATCAATCATTCCTAAACTAAAATTATTTGTTATCTTCCTATATTGTGAAGTATTCTTGTCAACATGTGTCATAGAGTCATAGAGATGTACAGCATGGAAACAGACCCTTCGACCCAACCCGTCCATGCCGACCAGATATCCTAACCCAATGTAGCCCCACCTGCCAGCACCCGGCCCATATCCCTCCAAACCCTTACTATTCATATACCCATCCAAATGCCTCTTAAATGTTGCAATTGTACCAGCCTCCACCACATCCTCTGGCAGCTCATTCCATACACATACCACCCTCTGCATCAAAAAGTTGGCCCTTAGGTCTCTTTTATATCTTTCCCCTCTTGCGTACACAGATGAATAGATTCAAGAATAGCTACTTTTCTGCTGTTATTAGATTTCTGAATGAACAAAGAACAAAGAAAGAACAAGGAAAATTTCCAGCCCAGGAACAGGCCCTTCAGCCCTCCAAGCCTGAGCCGATCCAAATCCTCTGTCTAAACCTGTTGGTCAATTCCTAAGCATCTGTATCCCTCTGCTCCCAACCTACTCATGTATCTGTCTAGACGCACCTTAAATGAATCTACCGTGCCTGCCTCTACCACCTCTGCTGGCTTATGCCAAAGACTTGCTCACAATCAATTATTTGCCACTTGATCCTGTAGATTAGTGAAATAACTGCACAGAAGCCAGTTCCCATCACCAAGTTACCCTTTAATTACTAAGGCACAGTATACTGACTGTGACCACCCAGCTCAGAGTCAGATCTCAACTGAAGAGATTCTAATCTTTTGGTTATTTTATTTTGTTTTGTCTTGGGTTTTTTTCAATCTCTTGGTTATATGTATATTTTTAGTGCACAGTACACTGGCTGTGGCCAGCCAGCTCAAAGTCAATCATCAACTGAGGAAATTCTAGTGTCTTTGTTATTTTTTTCTGAGCAGATTCTAACTCCCCTGTTTAGGTGTCTTTGTTAGAACATTTTTACACTGGAGTGACCAGTGACAAGCAATGCCCTTCTCATCAAAGGGCAATGCTACACAATCAAAAAAGTGAAGGGGAGGACAGGGATTAAATCCGAATACTGTTGGAGGGGGAAATAAAACACTCCACTCCCTGCGGTGCCCACTTCACCCTGAACAGCTCGAGGGAGGTGTCTTTGTTAGACTTTTTTTTTCTTTTTTTCTTAGTGCCCTTAACTTCTGTTATCTTTTTTAAATAATAACCCCCACACTACCACCTAACTTTGGAAGTGCTTATTTTTTCCCCAGCCCCATGGTGTGTGTGTGTGTGCAGGTGTGAGACACAGTGAGAGTCACAAGGTGCACGAATCTTTATTCAATTTCCACCACCAGGAAGATAGGAAACACCCGAGTGGCCAGTGACAAGCACTGCCCTTCACATCAAAGGGCAATGCTGTGTGATCAAAACAGTGAAGGGGAGGAGGGTAGGGACTAAATCAAAATAGAGTTGGAGGGGGAAATAATGCACTCCACTCCCTGCGGTGCCCACTTCACCCTGAACAGCTCGATGGAGGTGTCTTTGTTAGATTGGTCAGCCAAGGCTTTTCTGACTGGCCCAAGGTTAAAAATCACACAACACCAGGCTTTGGTCCAACAGGTTTAATTGGAAGCACACTAGCTTTTGGAGCGATGCTCCTTCATCAGATCACCTGATGAAGGAGCGTTGCTCCGAAAGCTAGTGTGCTTCCAATTAAACCTGTTGGACTATAACCTGGTGTTGTGTGATTTTTAACTTTGTACACCCCAGTCCAACACTGGCATCTCCAAATCCTGATTGGCCCAGGT
>NW_025210313.1:5667-10560 GCF_004010195.1 Chiloscyllium plagiosum
GGTGAGGGTCAAGCTTAGGGCGGTGTTGGTGCTGCCGGTGGTAGTGGATGTGGTGCTGGGTGTGTTGGTGCTGCTGGTGGTAGTGGCTGTGGTGCTGGGTGTGTTGGTGCTGCTGGTGGTAGTGGCTGTGCTGCTGGGTGTGTTGGTGCTGCTGGTGTTAGTGGATGTGATGCTGGGTGTCCTGCTATCAACAGTGGTACTAGATGTGCTGCTGAATGTTCTGGTATCATCAGTGGTACTGGGTTTGCTGCTGGGTGTACTGCTATCATCAGTGGTACTAGGTGTGATGCTGAATGTACTGCTATCATCGGTGATACTGGATGTGCTGCTGGGTGTACTGCTATTATCAGTGGTACTGGATGTGCTGCTGGGTGTACTGCTATTATCAGTGGTACTGGGTGTGCTGCTGAATGTACTGCTATCATCGGTGGTTCTGGTTGTGCGGCTGGGTGTACTGCTATCATCAGTGGTACTGGGTGTGCTGCTGGGTGCGCTGCTATGAACGGTGGTACTGGGTGTGCTGCTGGGTGTCCTGCTGGGTGTACTGCTATCATTGGTGGTTCTGGTTGTGCGGCTGGGTGTACTGCTATCATCAGTGGTACTGGGTGTGCTGCTGAATGTGCTGGTATCATTGGTGGTACTGGGTCTGCTGCTCGGAGTACTGCTATCATCAGTGGTACTGGGTTTGCTGCTGGGTGTGCTGCTATCATCAGTGGTACTGGGTGTGCTGCTGAATGTACTGCTATCATCAGTGGTACTGGGAGTGCTGCTGAATGTACTGCTATCATCAGTGGTACTGGGTTTGCTGCTGGGTGTACTGCTATCATCAGTGGTACTGGGTGTGCTGCTGAATGTACTGCTATCATCAGTGGTACTGGATGTGCTGCTGGGTGTACTGCTATCATTAGTGGTACTAGGTATGCTGCTGAATGTACTGCTATCATCGGTGGTACTGGGTGTGCTGCTGGGTGTACTGCTATCATCAGTGGTACTGGGTGTGCTGCTGGGTGTACTTCTATCATCAGTGGTACTTGGTTTGCTGCTGGGAGTACTGCTATCATTGGTGGTACTGGGTGTGCTGCTGGGTGTACTGCTATCATCAGTGGTACTGGGTGTGCTGCTGGGTGTACTGCTATCATCAGTGGTACTTGGTTTGCTGCTGGGAGTACTGCTATCATCAGTGGTACTGGGTGTGCTGCTGAATGTACTGCTATCATCGGTGGTACTGGGTGTGCTGCTATCATCGGTGGTACGAGGTTTGCTGGTGCGTGTACTGCTATCATCAGTGGTACTGGGTGTGCTGCTGGGTGTACTGCTATCATCGGTGGTACTGGGTGTGCTGCTGAATGTACTACTATCATTGGTGGTACTGGGTGTGCTGCTGGGTGTACTGCTGTCATCAGTGGTACTGGGTCTGCTGCTATCATCGGTGGTACTAGGTTTGCTGGTGCGTGTACTGCTATCATCAGTGGTACTGGGTGTGCTGCTGAATGTGTTAGTATCATTGGTGCTGTGTGTGCTGCTGAGTGTACTGCTATCATCAGTGGTACTGGGTGTGCTGCTAAATGTGTTGGTTTCATTGGTGGTACTGGGTGTGCTGCTGGGTGTTTTGGTATCATCAGTCGTACTGGGTGTGCTGCTAAATGTGTTGGTATCATTGGTGGTACTGGGTGTGCTGCTGGGTGTTTTGGTATCATCAGTCGTACTGGGTGTGCTGCTAAATGTGTTGGTATCATTGGTGCTGTGTGTACTTCTGAGTGTACTGCTATCATCAGTGGTACTGGGTGTGCTGCTAAATGTGTTGGTTTCATTGGTGGTACGGGGTGTGCTGCTGGGTGTCTTGTTATCATCAATGGTACTGGGTGTGCTGCCTAGTGTACTGCTATCAAGGGTGGTACTGGGTGTGCTACTGAATGTACTGCTATCATCAGTGATACTGGGTGTGCTGCTGGGTGTACTGCTATCATCAGTGGTACTGGGTGTGCTGCTGAATGTACTGCTATCATCGGTGGTACTGGGTTTGCTGCTGGGTGTACTGCTATCATCAGTGGTACTAGGTGTGCTGCTGGGTGTACTGCTATCATCGGTGGTACTGGGTGTGCTGCTGAATGTGTTGGTATCATTGATGGTACTGGGTGTGCTGCTGGGTATACTGCTATCAATGGTGGTACTGGATGTGCTGCTTAATGTACTGCTATCATCAGTGGTACTGGGTGTGCTGCTGAATGTTCTGGTATCATCAGTGGTACTTGGTGTGCTGCTATCATCGGTGGTACTGGGTGTGCTGCTGAATGTGTTGGTATCATCAGAGATACTGGGTGTGCTGCTGAATGTGTTGGTATCATCAGTGGTACTAGGTGTGCTGCTGAATGTATTGGTATCATCAGTGGTACTGGATGTGCTGCTGAATGTGCTGGTACCATTGGTGATGTGTGTGCTGCTGAGTGTACTGCTATCATCAGTGGTACTGGGTGTGCTGCTGAACGTACTGCTATCATCGGTGGTACTGGGTTTGCTGCTGGGTGTACTGCTATCATTAGTGGTACTGGGTGTGCTGCTGAATGTACTACTATCATTGGTGGTACTGGTTGTGCTGCTGGGTGTCCAGTTATCATCAATGGTACTGGGTGTGCTGCTGAATGTACTGCTATCATCAGTGGTACTGGGAGTCATACTGAATGTACTGCTATCATCAGTGGTACTGGGTGTGCTGCTGAATGTACTGCTATCATCTGTGGTACTGGGTTTGCTGCTGGGTGTACTGCTATCATCAGTGGTACTGGGTGTGCTGCTAAATGTGTTGGTTTCATTGGTGGTACTGGGTGTGCTGCTGGGTGTTTTGGTATCATCAGTCGTACTGGGTGTGCTGCTAAATGTGTTGGTTTCATTGGTGGTACGGGGTGTGCTGCTGGGTGTCTTGTTATCATCAATGGTACTGGGTGTGCTTCCTAGTGTACTGCTATCAAGGGTGGTACTGGGTGTGCTACTGAATGTACTGCTTTCATCAGTGATACTGGGTGTGCTGCTGAATGTACTGCTATCATCGGTGGTACTTGGTGTGCTGCTGGGTGTACTGCTATCATCAGTGATACTGGGTGTGCTACTGAATGTACTGCTATCATCAGTGATACTGGGTGTGCTGCTGGGTGTACTGCTATCATCAGTGGTACTGGGTGTGCTGCTGAATGTACTGCTATCATTGGTGGTACTGGATTTGCTGCTGGGTGTACTGCTATCATCAGTGGTACTGGGTGTGCTGCTGAATGTGTTGGTATCATTGGTGGTACTGGGTGTGCTGCTGGGTGTACTGCTATCAACAGTGGTACTGGGTGTGCTGCTAAATGTGTTGGTTTCATTGGTGGTACTGGCTGTGCTGCTGGGTGTGTTGTTATCATCAATGGTACTGGGTGTGCTGCTGAATGTTCTGGTATCATCAGTGGTACTGGGTGTGCTGCTATCATTGGTGGTACTGGGTGTGCTGCTGAATGTACTGCTATCATCAGTGGTACTGGGTGTGCTGCTGGGTGTACTGCTATCATCGGCGGTACTGGGTGTGCTGCTGAATGTACTGCGATCATTGGTGGTACTGGGTGTGCTGCTGGGTGTACTGCTATCATCAGTGGTACTAGGTGTGCTGCTGGGTGTACTGCTATCATCGGTGGTACTGGGTGTGCTGCTGGGTGTACTGCTATCATCGGTGGTACTGGGTGTGCTGCTATCATCGGTGGTACTAGGTTTGCTGGTGCGTGTACTGCTATCATCAGTGGTACTGGGTGTGCTGCTGAATGTACTGCTATCATTGGTGGTACTGGGAGTGCTACTGAATGTACTGCTATCATCAGTGATATTGGGTGTGCTGCTGAGTGTACTGCTCTCATCGGTGGTACTTGGTGTGCTGCTGGGTGTACTGCTATCATCAGTGGTACTGGGTCTGCTGCTGAATGTACTGCTATCATCAGTGATATTGGGTGTGCTGCTGAGTGTACTGCTCTCATCGGTGGTACTTGGTGTGCTGCTGGGAGTACTGCTATCATCGGTGGTACTGGGTCTGCTGCTGGGTGTACTGCTATCAAGGGTGGTACTGGGTGTGCTGCTGAATGTACTGCTATCAAGGGTGGTACTGGGTGTGCTGCTGAATGTACTGCTATCATCGGTGGTACTAGGTGTGCTACTGAATGTACTGCTATCATCAGTGATACTGGGTGTGCTGCTGAGTGTACTGCTCTCATCGGTGGTACTGGGTGTGCTGCTGGGTGTACTGTTATCATCAGTGATACTGGGTGTGCTGCTGAGTGTACTGCTCTCATCGGTGGTACTGGATGTGCTGCTGAATGTACTGCTATCATCAGTGGTACTTGGTGTGCTGCTGGGTGTACTGCTATCATCAGTGGTACTGGGTGTTCTGCTGAATGTACTGCTATCATCGGTGGTACTGGGTGTGCTGCTGAATGTATTGCTATCATCGGTGGTACTGGTTGTGCTGCTGAATGTATTGCTATCATCGGTGGTACTGGGTTTGCTGCTGGGTATACTGCTATCAACAGTGGTACTGGGTGTGCTGTTGAATGTGTTAGTATCATTGGTGGTACTGGGTGTGCTGCTGGGTGTACTGCTATCAACAGTGGTACTGGGTGTGCTGCTTAATGTACTGCTATCATCGGTGGTACTAGGTGTGCTGCTAGGTGTACTGCTATCATCAGTGGTACTGGGTGTGCTGCTGGGTGTACTGCTATCATCGGTGGTACTAGGTTTGCTGGTGCGTGTACTGCTATCATCAGTGGTACTGGGTGTGCTGCTGAATGTACTGCTATCATCGGTGGTACTGGGTTTGCTACTGGGTGTACTGCTATCATCAGTGGTACTGGGTGTGCTGCTGAATGTACTGCTATCATC
>NW_025210313.1:11714-15240 GCF_004010195.1 Chiloscyllium plagiosum
TGCTATCATCGGTGGTACTGGGTGTGCTGCTGAATGTACTGCTATCATCGGTGGTACTGGGTTTGCTGCTGGGTGTACTGCTATCAAGGGTGGTACTGGGTGTGCCGCTGAATGTACTGCTCTCATCGGTGTTACTGGGTTTGTTGCTGGGTGTACTGCTATCATCAGTGGTACTGGGTGTGCTGCTGAATGTACTGCTATCGTCGGTGGTACTAGGTGTGCTGCTAGGTGTACTGCTATCATCAGTGGTACTGGGTGTGCTGCTAAATGTGTTGGTTTCATTGGTGGTACTGGCTGTGCTGCTGAATGTGTTGTTATCATCAATGGTACTGGGTGTGCTGCTGAATGGGTTTGTATCATTGGTGCTGTGTGTGCTGCTGAGTGTACTGATATCATCGGTGGTACTGGGTGTGCTGCTGAATGTGTTAGTATCATTGGTGGTACTGGTTGTGCTGCTGGGTGTCCTGTTATCATCAATGATACTGGGTGTGCTGCTGAATGTAATGCTATCATCAGAGGTACTGGGTTTGCTGCTGGGTGTACTGCTATCAAGGGTGGTACTGGGTGTGCTGCTGAATGTACTGCTATCATCAGTGGTACTGGGTGTGCTACTGAATGTGTTGGTATCATCAGTGGTACTGGGTGTGCTGCTGAATGTGCTGCTATCATCGGTGGTACTGGGTTTGCTGCTGGGTGTACTGCTATCATCAGTGGTACTGGGTGTGCTGCTGGGTGTACTGCTATCATCAGTGGTACTGGGTGTGCTGCAGAATGTACTGCTATCATCGGTGGTACTGGGTTTGCTGCTGGGTGTACTGCTATCAACAGTGGTACTGGCTGTGCTGCTGAATGTGTTGGTATCATTGGTGGTACTAGGTGTGCTGCTGGGTATACTGCTATCATCGGTGGTACTGGGTGTACTGCTATCATCAGTGGTACTGGGTGTGCTGCTGAATGTGTTGGTATCATTGGTGCTGTGTGTGCTGCTGAGTGTACTGCTATCATCAGTGGTACTGGGTGTGCTGCTGAATGTGTTGGTATCAGTGGTGGTACTGGGTGTGCTGCTGGGTATACTGCTATCAAGGGTGGTACTGGGTGTGCTGCTTAATGTACTGCTATCATCGGTGGTACTGGGTGTGCTGCTAAATGTGTTGGTTTCATTGGTGGTACTGGCTGTGCTGCTGGGTATACTGCTATCAGGGGTGTTACTGTGTGTGCTGCTTAATGTACTGCTATCATTGGTGGTACTGGATGTGCTGCTGGGTGTACTGCTATCATCAGTGGTACTGGCTGTGCTGCTGAATGTGTTGTTATCATCAATGGTACTGGGTGTGCTGCTGAATGGGTTGGTATCATTGGTGCCGTGTGTACTGCTGAGTATACTGCTATCATCGGTGGTACTGGGTTTGTTGCTGGGTGTACTGCTATCATCAGTGGTACTGGGTGTGCTGCTGAATGTGTTGGTATCATTGGTGGTGCTGGGTGTGCTGCTGGGTATACTGCTATCAGGGGTGTTACTGTGTGTGCTGCTTAATGTACTGCTATCATCGGTGGTACTTGGTGTGCTGCTGGATGTACTGCTATCATCAGTGGTAATGGGTATGCTGCTGAATGTGTTGGTATCATCAGTGGTACTGGGTGTGCTGCTGAATGTACTGCTATCATCGGTGGTACTTGGTGTGCTGCTGGATGTACTGCTATCATCAGTGGTAATGGGTATGCTGCTGAATGTGTTGGTATCATCGGTGGTACTGGGTGTACTGCTATCATCAGTGGTACTGGGTGTGCTGCTGGATGTACTGCTATCGTCATTGGTACTAGGTGTGCTGCTGAATGTACTGCTATCATCAGTGGTACTGGGTGTGCTGCTGAATGTACTGCTGTCATCAGTGGTACTGGGTTTGCTGCTGAGTGAACTGCTATCATCATTGGTACTGGGTGTGCTGCTGAATGTACTGCTATCATCGGTGGTACTGGATTTGCTGCAGGGTGTACTGCTATCAAGGGTGGTTCTGGGTGTGCTGCTGGGTGTGCTGCTATCATCAGTGGTACTGGGTTTGCTGCTGGGTGTACTGCTATCATCAGTGGTACTGGATGTGCTGCTATCATCAGTGGTACTGGGTGTGATGCTATCATCGGTGGTACTGGGTGTGATGCTATCATCAGTGATACTGGATGTGCTGCTTTCATCGGTGGTACTGGGTGTGATGTTATCATCAGTGGTACTGGATGTGCTGCTATCATCAGTGGTACTGGGTGTGATGCTATCATCGGTGGTACTGGGTGTGATGCTATCATCAGTGATACTGGATGTGCTGCTTTCATCAGTGGTACTGGGTGTGATGCTATCATCGGTAGTACTGGGTGTGATGCTATCATCAGTGATACTGGATGTGCTGCTTTCATTGGTGGTACTGGGTGTGATGTTATCATCAGTGGTACTGGATGTGCTGCTATCATCAGTGGTACTGGGTGTGATGCTATCATCGGTGGTACTGGGTGTGATGCTATCATCTGTGATACTGGATGTGCTGCTTTCATCGGTGGTACTGGGTGTGATGCTATCATCAGTGATACTGGATGTGCTGCTTTCATTGGTGGTACTGGGTGTGATGCTATCATCAGTGATACTGGATGTGCTGCTAACATCAGTGGTACAGGGTGTGCTGTTTTCATCCGTGGTACTGGACATACTGCTGGATGTGCTGCCATCATCGATGGCACTGGACGAGCTGGTGCTGCAGATGACACTGGAGAAGGTGCTAGACATTTTCTTATAATCTGTACTTGTTATAGTATTGATGTTTTCTGCCGGACCTGCCCTGATTTCCACGTTTTCTGAGAAAGGAGAAATTATTGATGTTAAAATTATACTTTATTTACTCTGGATTCCAGAATTTCCCCAATCTTTTGCCTTGTAAATATGTACCTCTGTTTAAAAGGCTTGGATGGCATAATTGATTACTGCTGACGAACAAACATACCGCCCAATAGCCTTTGATTCCCTTCCCAACAAAAAGCAAATTCCTTCTGTCTTAAAAACATCCAATGATCCCACCTGCTTTGTCTTCAAAGGTAAAGTTCTGAAGTCTCATAGCACTCTGAGAGAGAATACTTCCTTCCATCACTGCCCTAAAATGCCGAGCCCCTAATTTTAAATGTGTCCCTTAGTTCCAGATTCATCCACAAAAGGAAACACCCTTTACACATCCACTTTGACAAAACCATTCAGGATCTTAAAAACTTCAATCAAATCACCCCTAATACTTCTAAATTGCAGTGAAAACAAGTCCAATCTGTCTAATTTTTCCACAAGACACCCTGTTCACTTCAGGTCTCAGTTTAGTATATCTCATCTGGACTGCCTCCAACACATTTACATCCTTCATCAATAAGAATACTGAAAGTGCACACAGCATGTCGGATGTGGTGTCATCGACACCCTATGTAACTAAAGCAGTCCCTGCACGCTTTTATTCTCATTTCCTGTTATAATAGCAGGCCCCTAGTGGCACAGTGGCTCATG
>NW_025210313.1:17234-19000 GCF_004010195.1 Chiloscyllium plagiosum
TATTCCAACAGTGGTCTAACCAATGTCCTGTACAGCCGCAACATGACCTCCCAACTACTGTACTCAATACTCTGACCAATAAAGGAAAGCATACCTTTTTTCCCAGCAAGTCCACGCCTTCTTCACTGTCCTATCTACCTGCAAACTCCACTTTCAAAGAGCTATGAACCTGCACTCCAAGGTCTCTTTGTTCAGCAACATCCCCTAGGACCTTACCATTAAGTGTAAAAGTCCTGCTAAGATTTGCTTTTCCAAAATGCAGCACCTCACGTTTATCTAAATTAAACTCCATCTGCCACTTCTCAGCCCATTGGCTCATCTGATCAAGATCCCGTTGTAATCTGAGGTAACCCTCTTCGCTGTGCACTACACCTCCAATTTTGGTGTCATCTGCAAACTTACTAACTATACCTCTTATGCTCACATCCAAATCATTTATATAAATGACAAAAATTAGTGAACCCAGCACCCTTGTGGCATGCCACTGGTCACAGGCCTCCAGTCTGAAAACCAACCCTCTTCCACCACCCTCTGTCTTCTACCTTTGAGCCAGTTCTGTATCCAAATGGCTAGTTCTGCTGTTCTAGCAATAAAGTTTCAACTTTGATCTCCAGCATCTGCAGACCTCACTTTCTCCTCGAACCTTGTCAAACGCCTTACTGAAGTCCATATAGATCACATATACCACTCTGCCCTCATCAATCCTCTTTGTTACTTCTTCAAAACACTCAATCAAGTTTGTAAGACATGGTTTCCCTTGACTATCCCTAATCAGTCCTTGCCTTTCCAAATACATGTACATCCTGTCCCTCAGGATTCTCTCCAACAACTTATGCACCACCAATGTCAGGCTCACCGGTCTATAGTTCCCTGGCTTGTCCTTACCACATTAGCCAACCTCCAGTCTTTCGGCACCTCACCTGTGACTATCGATGATACAAATATCTCAGTAAGAGGCCCAGCAATCACTTCTCTAGCTTCCCGCAGAGTTCTAGGGTACACCTGATCAGGTCCTGGGGATTTATCCACTTTTATGCGTTTCAAGACATCCAGCACTTCCTCCTCTGTAATATGGACATTTTTCAAGATGTCATGCCCTCCTGATTTCCCTCTTAAGTATACTCCTACTTGCCTTATACTCTTCTAAGGATTCACTCGATCCATCCTGTCTATACCTGACATATGCTTCCTTTTTTTCTTAACCAAACCCTCAATTACTTTAAGGGTTCCAGCATTCCCTATACCTACCAGCCTTTCTATCACCCTGACAGGAATATACATTCTCTGGACTCTTGTTATCTCATTTCTGAAGGCTTCCCATTTTCCAGCCGTCCCTTTACCTGGAAACATCTGCGTCCAGTCAGTGTTTGAAAGTTCTTGCCTAATACCATCAAAATTGGCCTTCCTGCGATATAGAACTTGAACTTCTAGATCTGGTCTATCCTTTTCCATCACTTTTTTAAAACTAATAGAATTTTGGTCGCTGGCCCCAAAGTGCTCTTCCACTGACACCTCTGTCACCTGCCCTGCCTTATTTCTTCAGCCAATTCAATTCACTCCACATGCTATCAAGAAATGGTTGGAGGCACTGGATACTGCAAAGACTCTGGGCCCTGACAACATTCTGGCAATAGTACTTGTGCTCCAGACTTGCTGCTCCCCAAGCTCTTCCATTACAGTTAAAATATTGTCATTAACCCGACAATGTGGAAAATTGCCCAGGTAATTCCTGTACATAAAAAGCAGGACAAATCCAACCCAGCCAA
>NW_025210314.1:0-19000 GCF_004010195.1 Chiloscyllium plagiosum
TCAGCATTGAAATTTATTGGAAAACCATCAGAATCTATAGAGATGGCAAGAATCCAATTGCAAATGAAGCAGCTTGAGTTAGAGGTGAGAGATAATGGAAGGGCAGCGGAAAATGAAATAGTTTGAGTTATGATTGAAAGCAGAAGAGAGGAAAAGGAGAGAGCAGCAGAAGAGGAAGAAAAGAGTGAGCAGCAGAACAGAGAGCAAAACAGAACGTTTCAACTTCTGAAACTGGCATTTAAAAAGGAATTTTAGCTTAAAAGGCTGTAGATAAAGGCTGAAGATATCCTTTTTGAGGAAGTAGTAGGAAATCATGTGGAAGAGCAGAGAGTTAAAACGTCAAGGTTAGCAGCTGAAGTGGCTGATGATTATGAGCTGGTCCATAAAACACGGCTTGGCTTCGAGAATCAATTTCAGTCCATGATGGATAGAAATGGGGGCAAAGAGAAATCCGCAAGTGGAAAGCTAAAGGTAGATATCAGTTAAGATCGTAAGGATAACTTACCACAGGGTAAAATAGAAAACCATGAGGGGGATAAAGAAGTTAAAATGCTCCAATGTTTTCATTGTAATAAAGTGGGCCACACAAAATCAGTGTTGGTGGACTAGGAGAAAGCCAGAGGTAGGAACACCAGACAAGCCTAGGAGTTTTGTTGAATTAGTAACAAAGAGCAGAGGGGAAGCTAGACAACTGCCTCAGAGTGTATGAAATGATCAGAGGATGAATAAGCAGGAAGTGCCCGGTTTGCTTAAAAAATATACAGGGTAAACATTAGGAGTAGCAGGTAAAGAGGTTACAATATGAAGGGACATAGGATCATCTCAGTCTCTAATGTTGAACAATGAGAGGAAATACAAACCTGAAGGATATTTACCAGAAAAGTTATTGGTAACAGAAATTCATGGTGAGACAATTATGTAAAGTGAAGATACAGAGTTCAGAGAAGATTGGATTCCTATGCTTATTGAGTTACAGCAGAAAGATGAAAAGTTAAAACAGTTGTATCAAAAGGCATATGCAGTGAAGAAGAGTGAATGCATCCCTATGTGCTATTTTTAATAAATGGTGTCTCAATAAGGAAAGTTTAAAAATCACACAGACTCTATGACATAGAATCAAGGCAAGTGTGTGGAATTAGGATCTAGATCAGGCATGATTTCAGTGACTGCTGGAACTGGGGGCTTGAAAGAGTTCCTACGAATGTGTCAAACCTGCCAGTGCTTATCAAGAGGGAACTCTAATTGCCAATGAAGGAAAGACTTTCCCTCTGATGTTTATTCCTTTCCTGAAGGCATTAATTCTTGCTGGTTCCATATGGACCACTCGTCACCTAAGATCCCAAACCCAACCTAGACAATGATAAGCTTCTGTCAGAAAGATATGAGCTCAAACCCCACTCCAGAAAGCTGAGCACAAAGTCTAAGGTGACGCTTCAATGCAGTGCTGAGGGAAGGCTGCACTGTTGGAGATGTAATTGTTCAAATGGCTTAGAAGACTGAGGCCACGGCTGCCACCTTAGCTCAGCCACTTGTTGTGAAATTGAGGCAGGAGTTCATACAGTGAACCTGTTCAATATTTATCCCTCATCCAACATAGTCTCAGCGCAAATTATTTTACTTATATCATGATGTGGCAGACCTAAGGAGAGGAACAGGAGAATGGGGTTAGATTAGATTCCCTACATTGTTGAAAAACGACATTTGGCCCAACAAGTGCATATTTGTTTCTCTGGAGAGTAACTCCCCTACCCTACATTTACCCCTGACTAACAGGCCTAACACTATGGGCAATTTAGCATCACAAATTCACCTGTCCTGCACATCTTTGGATTGTGGGAGGGAACTGCAGCACCCAGTAGGAACCCGCACAGACATAGGGAGAACATGAAAACTCCACACAGACAGTTGTCTGAGGCAGGAATTGAACCTGGGTCCCTGGCTGTGTGAGGTAGCAGTGCTAACCACTGAGTCACCACGCCACCCTATGCTATTGAGAAACATATAATCTATGATTGAATGGCAGAGCAGACTCGATGGACAGAATGGCCTAATTCTGCTCCTGTATCTTTTGTTGTAGCTGTGTGCAAGTTGGCTGCTGCATTATAATAATAACTACGCTTAGAAAGCATTTCGCGGGCTGTGAGTTGCTTTGAAATCTGCTGAGGTCATGGAAAACACTGTATAAAAGCATCTTTCTCTTTGAACTGTGGTAAAATGGGCACTGAAGTTAATTCTACACCTTACCCCTTTGCCAAACTTCAGCCACAAATCAGATCAGATGGAGTTGTCAAGTCTCTAGGATTGCTCAGGAGAAATGAAGGTTTCTGTTCCAGATTTGGCTGCAACTGATCCCAGTGGGAAAAATATTCTTTGGTCATTAATGTAGGTGCAAATTACTGTAGGTGCTGGAATCTGTACTGCAAGCAACAAACACTGGAGATCACAGCGGGTCAGGCGGCATCCATGGAGAGACAGCAATCCATTCTTCATGAGAGCTGAAGTGAAGTGTGGAGAAATAGCATTTATGCTATACTTTAGGTGGTGGTGATAGTGAGGGTAATAGTATAGGATGCTGGTGGAGAAAAGATGTTAGTAGTTTACATGAAGGTTTGAGAAGATTTGTAGCTCAGGTTGAGGTTTTAAATGTAGGTTTGCTCGCTGAGCTGAAAGGTTCATTTCCAGACGTTTCGTTACCTTACTAGGTAACATCTTCAGTGGACCTCATGCGAAGCAATGCTGAAACTTCCTGCTTTCTATTTATATGTTTGGGTTTCTTTGGGTTGGTGATGTCATTTCTTGTGGTGATGTTTTTCCTGTGGTGAAGTCACTTCCTGTTCCTTTTCTCAGGGGTGGTAGATGGGGTGGTTGATAGAGTTCTGGTTGGAATGCCATGCTTCTAGGAATTTCGTGCGTGTCTCTGTTTGGCTTGTCCGAGGATGGATGTATTGTCCCAGTCGAAGTGGTATCCTTCCTCATCCATATGTGAGGATACTAATGAGAGAGGATCATGTCTTTTTGTGGCTAGTTGGTGTAGCAAAGACATGACAACATACTAAAAGAAAGGGAGGAAATGTTCACAATTCAAAGGTGTTGAATTCATATTAAGTCCACAAGGCTGGGAAGTGCCTGGTCTGAATATGTTGTCCCTCCACCTTGTATTATGATTCACTGGAACACTGCAGCATGCTGAGGACAGACATGTGGGCATGTGAGCAGGACACTGTGTTAAAATGACCAGCTATGGGAAAGTCGGGATGGATGAAAGTGTCCACAAAGCGGTCACCCAGTCTGGTTTGGTTTCTCCAATGTAGAGTAGACCACATTAGGTACAGCGAATACAATACGCAAGATTGAAGAAGGTGCCAGTGAAATACTGCCTCATCTGGAGAGACTTTTAGGCTTTTGGATGGAGAGCAAGGAGGGGGGGGGGGGGGTGGAGGGGCAGGTTTTGCACCTTCTGTGGTTACATCATCTTCTTTGAAGATTTCTGCTTGTAACTTACAGAAAAATAGGCAGTAAGGAAATATAGGTGCTCTTCAATTGAGCAGGGCGGTTAGACTCTGAAGTTGTGCGATTAAACATTCAATCAGAGATGGCTTTCATTTGTGTAGTTACCACTTTAACAAATCCACAATGCTTAAAGTCACTCTAATGCACAAATAGGGGTCAAATCTGGGACCTTCCTGCTCTGTACCAATAGAGAGCATCAACTTCCAGAGCTATAAAGAGAAGCTAAAAAGCCTTTTTTGTAATGAGTGGCTCTCTCTTGGCAACTCCTTCAATTTCCAATGATTAACAACAGTGATGAAAGTGCAAGAAATATTGCAGTGGTCTTTTCCACTGAACTGTTAGTTAGGAAGTCTGTTCTGTTGGCTGGGTTAAGGCCTGGTCCTGACACTGACAATAGCAGAGATTTACAGCAATAATTACAAAGGCTTCTTCCTTTGCTAATCCAAGAAAATCCTAGTGAAGATTCCTTTCAAGTTAAGGCAGTAAATCTTTATTATTTTATGTGGGGACCCTTCAGCACAGGCTATGGAGATCCGTGTATTAAGTTACAGAAAACTTGAAGGTACAGATGTACCATATATGCAGAAGACAGGACAAGACAGAGCAGTATGGAACTTGAACCCCATGACAAAACAATGAAATATGAACTGAAATTTGGTGAGAAAGACGCTGGAACAAGATCAAGCTACAAAGAGCACCGGTGTTTGCAAGTTCAGATTTATCGTCTTCAATATTCTCTTGTTCAACTTTGGTCCATTTTCAATGTTAGTGGATGAAGGTTTCTCATATTCACATGTCAGTCCCCGAATACAGTTTCTCTAGAGACATGGAGTGTTAGGGTGGATTGGCCATGCCAAATTGCCCATAGTGTCCAAGGATATGCAGGCTTGGTGGATTAGCCATGGGAAACGCAGGGTTACGGGGATAGGGTTGGGGTGGGTCTGGGTGGAATGCTGTTCGGAGGGTTGATATGGATTGGACGGGACAAATGAGGTAAATGTCGATTTTACTGTTCCTCGGATGCTGCCTGAACTGCTGTGCTCTTCCAGCACCACTGATCCAGAATCTGGTTTCCAGCATCTGCAGTCATTGTTTTTACCTCGTTGATTTTAACCCTACTGCGAATCCTCTTGCAAGGATGCCTGCCTTGAAGAAGTTTTCCTCCTCTCTCTACAAGAATCTCAGGGAGTCTCTCTCCCACTGCAACTCCCAGGTCAATTCCTCATCCCTGAAGCTCTTCAACCATGTCCTGAAACAAACCGCTACTATAGCCACATTTGCTCAACACTGTCTCCTTGACTTGTCCGACCTGCCTAGCTCCTTTTCCACCTATCCACTCCACCCTCTCCTCCCTGACCTATCACCTTCATCTCCTTCCCCACTGACCTATTGTACTCTATGCCACTCTCTCCCCACCCCCACCCTCCTCTAGCTTATCTCTCCACGCTTCAGGCTCTCTGCCTTTATTCCTGATGAAGGGCTTTTACCCAAAACGTCAATTTCGCTGCTCCTTGGATGTTGCCTGAACTGCTATGCTCTTCCAGCACCACTGATCCAGATTCTGGACGGGACAAATGGCCTGTTTAAGGATTTGATGATTCTTTAATCCAAATAAATGAAAAGGCTCCACATTTGAGTTGTTCCTAGTAACTTTGCAGCTTTGAATGTTTCTCAAATTTGTCTCTGCTTCCTCCTCATTGTTATCTTCAGCTAAAAACTCATTAAACCGAAAAGGGTACGCTATGGATGGAGGCCACTTGGTCCATGTTGTCTATGCTAGCCTCATTTTACTTTCCATCTTTTGTGACATTATCTTGCAAATTTCAGCAAGTGACAATTCAGAGATTTCAAAATGCAATGAGAGGCATCTATCTTCACCATCCTTTTAGACAGTGAGTCTGAGACACATTCTGGGTGAAACAATATGACTCAACTCCCTCTTTAGGCTTCTCCCAATTACTTCATTTTAGTTTGTCCACTGGCTTATTAAACTCTTTGCAGATAGAGTTCTGCCCTACCTTACCATTTGTTCTCACATTGCACCTTCTGCTTCTTTATTACCCCACATTATCTTTTTCCCTTGTCATCCTTTAATATAATTTCTCGTTCGATCAATTTCTGTTTCTTCTTCTCTGTTTTACTCTCTTTATCTTCAGCACTTCCTTTCTCTCTTCCATCTCATGTTTCCTCTCTCCTTTTTATTGCAATTCTGTTGGTTTATTTCTTCATTATTGCTATGTTCCTTATTTTAATTTTCCTAGCTACATAGTCTTCCACATCTGTTCTCTGTACAGTGCATTTCCCAACCCCGTCCTTGTTCCATCTGTACTTCCACACGCAGCATCCATCCCATTCCATCCTCCTGACCTCTCGGCACCTATGGTGGGGATTTAGAGAGGTGGGGACTGTCGGACCACCGATGGCAGAGAGGAGATCTGATTGGAGTGTTCACAACCGTGAGGGGCCGGTGTTAGCAACGCAATCCCTTTTTAAGGTCAATCGGAACAGCTCCAGCTGAGGGCTAGTGATGCTCATTGGACATAACTGTGGATCACAGCGGGGGGGGGGGGGGGTTCATGAGATCCCTGGCCTGACTGTTGATTCTGCAGTGTTGTGGACTCCATAGACCACCCTGATCTTGGGTTTGAGAAGTTGCACGCCCTGTTTGTCCTCCTGAAAAAAAAATCATCTGTTGTTCTTTCAACTGCGTTTTAGCTCAGTAATGATAGGAACCAGGTGGATCTAGTTGACGATGAGATCCTTGCCTGGGGTGGTTAACCTGGGACTATCCGAGAGCCTTGGCTGACAAATATAAGCAAGGGATTCAGAATCTCCTCAGGCTGGGGACTGATTCCAAGCTGGCTGGAGTCATGTAACTAAAGGGTGTCAGACTCCATTAACAGCTAGTCACCCTCCCAGTCAGATTGTTATTCGCTCCTTTGTCTGTCCAACTGCTTTTCTCTCTCTTAGGGCTCTATCCCAAAATAGCACTTACTCCTTATCCCCTCCACTACCCTATTCATCTGCATGAAAAGCCACACTTTCCTCATTACCATCAGTTCTGAGGAAGGGCCATTGGACCCAAGCCATTAACTTTGACTTCTCCTGACAGATGCTGCTAGATCTGCTGAACTTTTCCATCAATTTGTTTCTGCTTTACGGTATCCGCAGATCTTTCGGTTTTTATTTAGTAAATACTGGGTGACTGGGTGAGGGGATACTGGCCTCCGTGCAGTTATGTCTGACCGTTGGGGAGGGGGGGGGAATAAGGAGGGGTAGGGAAGTGGTGGAGAAATGTGGGCAGGTCAGAGGACCTGCTCATGGACCTGAAGTAATCACTAGGTGTCAGGCCAGGGAGAGGATCATAAATCCTGACAACCTGCCCTTCTCTTTCAGCTATGGGTGTCCTTGGAGAGAAAGCACACGGGAAACACTGACATTCTCAAGACTTTCAGAGAGAGTTGGGCACGATTATGGTTTCATTCCCTCCTTTGTTTTCCCCTTTTTTTTTTGTCTTCTGTTACCATAACACTGTCCCTGGTGAACAGAATTTGTATTTTAATTAATTGGGTGCTTCATTAATTTGGAGATGAATTATAAAAAGCCCCACGTCCTCCAGAAGTGTATCACAATGTTTCTGAACAGGTTGATTAAAAAATATGCATAGTTTGCCGAGTCTTTGCTGAGCATAACAGGAATAGCTAATGTATTTAATGTTTTCACATTTCACCTATCTTGCCTCAATATAATTTACTATACCTTAACATAATACCCTAATATACACTATCATACACTATTACTTTATCTTAAAATACCCTCGAACATAACTGAATGTGGCTTTTAATATATCTGAATAGAATTTAGGTTCTGAATTTCTTCAGACTGCCTGCCACCATTCTGTGCCATGTCTTTGTCTGCCAAACCAAGTTTGGGTGCATCATTTGGACATCTGTCACACTTTTGTTGAAGTTACATTGATATAGTAACTGAAAGCCTGAAAATGTTCAGGGACCAACGTAACTTTTAACATAACCCTTGCCTTCATTGCTCAGTCCTTTGAGTATAGGAATTGGGAAGTCATGTTGAGGGTGTACAGGACATGAGGCCTTTTCTGGGATACTGTGGCCAGTTCTGGTCGCCCAGTTATAGGAAAGATATTATTAAAACTAGAGAGAGTTCAGCAGAGATTCGCCAGGGGGGTTGCCAGGTATAGAAGGTTTGAGTTATAAAGAAAGGCTGGATAGCTTAGATTACTTACTTACAGTGAGGAAACAGGCCCTTCAGCCCAACAATCCACACCGATCCTCCTAAGTGCAACCCACCCAGACCCATTTCCCTACATTTACCCCTTCACCTAACACTACGGGCAATTTAGCATGGCCAATTCACCTAACCTGCATGTTTTTGGATTGGGGGAGGAAACCGGAGCACGCGGAGGAAACCCACGCAGACACGGAGAGAATGTGCAAACTCCACACAGTCAGTCGCCTGAGGTGGGAATTGAACCCGGGTCTCTGGCGCTGCGAGGCTGCAGTGCTAACCACTGTGCCACTGTGCCGCCCGTAGTATAGGACGTTTTTAACTGGAGCATTGGATGTTGAGGGATGACCTTATAGAGGTTTATAAAATCATGAGGGGTTTAGATAGGGGCTAATGTGGGTGTATTTTCCCGAGGATGGGGGATATTTTTAAGAGGAGAGAGATTTAAAAAAGACATGAGGGGCAAATTGTTTACATAGAGGGTGGTTTGTGTGTGGAATGAACTTCCTGAGGAAGTGATAGATGTGGGTACAGTTGCAACATTTAAAAGTTAGCTGGGTACATGAATAGGAAAGGTTTGGAGAGATGTGGGCCAGCAGCAGGCAGGTGGGAGTAGTTTAGTTTGGGATTATGTTCAGCATGGACTGGTGGGTCTGTTTTGGTACTGTGACCCTATGCCCCCTTGATGCTGAGATACCTCACCTCAATCAAGATCTGTGTACAGAACTGGCTTGAAGGTAGAAGACAGAGGGTGGTGGTGGAGGGTTGCTTTTCTGATTGGAGGCCTGTGACCAGTGGAATGCCACAAGGATCGGTGCCGGGTCCACTGCGTTTTGTCATTTATATAAATGATTTGCATGTGAGCATAGAAGGTATGGTTAGGAAGTTTGCAGATGACACCAAAATTGGAGGTGTAGTGGACAGCAAAGGTTACCTTAGAGTACAATGGAATCTTGATCAATGGGCCAATGGGCTGAGGAGTGGCAGACGGAGTTAAATTCAGATAAATGTGAGGTGCTGCATTTTGGAAAGGCAAATCAGAGCAGGACTGATACACTCTCTGGTAAGGTCCTGGGGAGTGATGCTGAACAAAGAGACCTTGGAGTGCAGGTTCCTTGAAAGTAGAGTAGAGAGGATCGTGAAGAAAGCATTTGGTATGCTTGCAGTTCTTGGTCAGTGCATTGAGTATAGGAGTTGGGAGGTCATGTTGCGACTGTATAGGTCATTGGTTAGGCCACTTTTGGAATACTGTGTGCAATTCTAATCTCCTTGCTATAGGAAAAAGGTTGTGAAACTCGAAAAGGTTCAGAAAAGATATCCAAGGATGTTGCCAGGGTTGGAGGGCTTGAGCTAGGGGGAGAGGCCTTACAGTCTGGGGCTGTTTTCCCTGGAGCGTCGGAGGCTGAGGGGTGACATTATGGAGGTTTATAAAATCATGAGGGGCATCGATAGGGTACTTTCCCCAGGGTTGGGGAGTCCAAAAATGGAAGGCAGAGCTTTAAGGTTTAAAAGGGACCTAAGGGGCAACTTTTTCATACAGAGGGTGGTGTGTAAATGGAATAATCTGCCAGAGGAATTGGTGGAGGCTGGTACAATTACAGCATTTAAAAGGCATCTGGATGGGTATATGGATACAACAGGTTTAGAGGGATATGGGCAAACGGGGCTGGATCTTTTTAGGATAGTGGTAGCATAGATGTGTTTGATCGAAGGATCTGTTTCGGTGCTGTGTATCTCTATTACTTTGTGACTCTATAACTTGACAATCACAGACTCTTTTACTCTCCCATTTGTCCTACATATGCTCCCATACATCTTGCATACTCTTTCTCCAGGACATCTTGCAGCCTCTGTCTTCGAGTACCTTGCAAGTACTCACATTCTCACTCCCACGCATCTTTTGTGAACTCGGCGCATGTTCTCTCCCACACACCTTTAATCTCTCCACAGACACCTTGCTCTCCCACACACATTTGTATCAAACAAACACATTGCACTTCCCCTCCAAACACCCACAGACAACCCGCACTCATTCAAGCTCTCTCCCACACATAACTTACTCTCTCTCCATTCCACGAAAACCAGAATATATCTGTCATTCACAGAATTCATTATCAGATCATTGCCTCTACCAAGCACCCTTAAATAACTCTCTAAAATGGCTGCTGGTTGTAGACCAGAAGGTTGGAAGACTGAAAGCATGGGGGGGGGGGGTCTCATTAACAACTTACGTTGTACCATTAATTAGAGGAAGGAAGAAAAAGGCTCAGTAATTATGGGCCAGACAGCTTGCCCTGAGAAAACTGTTGGAAAAGATTCTACACAACAGGATAACTCATCATTTAGAAAGACATATATTAGTCAGTACGCATGGACTTATTCAGGAACATCAGTGTGATTTGGACATGTTGAGTAACTGGGCAAATGCATGGCAGATGAAGTACAATGTGGACAAATGTGAGGTGGCAAACACCAGGAAGACAGATTATTAGATGACTGGGATTAGATTAGATTAGTTACAGTGTGGAAACAGGCCCTTCGGCCCAATAAGTCCACACCGACCCTCCAAAGAGCAACCCACCCAGACCCATTTCCCCTCTGACTAACGCACCTAACACTATGGGCAATTTTAGCATGGCTAATCCACCTAACCTGCACATGTTTTGGACTGTGGGAGGAAACCGGGACATCTGGAGGAAGCCCACGCAGACGCGGGGAGAAGGTGCAAACTCCACACAGACAGACAGTCATCCAAGGTTGGAATCGAACCTGGGACCCTGGTGCTGTGAGGCAGCAGTACTAACCACTGAGCCACCGTGCTGCCCATGATTGGGTAAGAGAGAGATGCAGCATGATTTGGGTCTTCTACACCCTAAGAAGCAGTGAAGAAGACAAAAGGTAGATTGGCCTTCATGCAAAAGGATTCTTGTAGAGGAGCAGGGATGTCTTGCTGTAATTGTACAGGGCCTTGGTGAGACCATACCTGGAGTATTGTGTGTGGTTTTGATCTCCTTATCTGAGGAAGGATGTTCTGGCTATGGAGGGAGTGCACCAAATATTTACCAGAATGTTACCTGGAATGGCAGGATTGACATATGAAAAGAGAGTATTGTTACTGGAGTTTTGAAGAATCTTTTTTCTTTATTCATTCACAGGATGAGGGTGTCACTGGCAGCATTTATTGCCCATCCCTAATTACCCAGAGGGCAGTTAAGAGTCAACCAGATTGCTGTGGGTCTGGAGTCACATGTAGGCCAGACCAGGTAAGGATGGCAGCTTCCTTCCCTGAAGGGCATTAGTGAACCAGATGGGTTTTTACAACAATCAACAATGGATTTATGGCCATCATTAGACTCTTAATTCCAGATTTTAAAAGTAAAATTCAAATTACACCATCTGCTGTGGTGGGATTTGAACCCAGGTCCCCAAAACAGTACTTGGGTCTCTAGACTAGCACTACAGCCGTAACACCACTCAACTATCACCTCATGGGTTGGGGATAGGTGGAGGGAACTCATAGAAACTTATACATTTCTAATGGAACTAGAGAGGGAAAAGGGAGAAAGGTCTGATAGTCCAGAACCAGGGTCAAAGCCTAGGGATACAGTGTTGGGCTTTTAGGACTGAGAACAGGAGAAATTTCTTCACCCAGTAAGTGGAATTCTCTGCTACAGAAAGTCGTTCAGATCAAAACATTGAATGCTTTCAAGAAGGAAAGCATCCTTCCTCTAGTGTGGCAGCACAGTGGCTCAATGGTCAGCACTGCTGCCTTCCGAGCACCAGGGAACTGGGTTCGATTCCAGCCTCAGGTGGAAGTTTGCACGTTGCCCTTGTGTCTGAGGGGGTTTCCTCTCTCAGTCTAAAGACATGTAGGCTAGGTGGATAGGCCATGGAAAATACAGGGGTAGGGGAGATAGGTCTGGGTGGAATGCTCCTCTTCGGAGGGTCAGTGTGGACTCAATGGGCCAAATGGCCTGTTTGCACCCTGTAGGGATTCAATGTAACCAGAACTGCACATGGTGCTCAAGCAGTGGTCTAATCAAAGTGTTGTGCAGCTGAAACAAAGCCTATGCTCCTCTTCGGAGGGTCAGTGTGGACTCAATGGGCCAAATGGCCTGTTTGCACCCTGTAGGGATTCAATGTAACCAGAACTGCACATGGTGCTCAAGCAGTGGTCTAATCAAAGTGTTGTGCAGCTGAAACAAAGCCTTCCTGCTTCTAGAATCTAACCCTCTTGATTGATAAAGCCATGACGTGGTGTTGGACTGGGGTGGACGAGGTCAAACGTCACATGGCAGCAACGCTCTGAAAAGTTGTGATTTCATAAAAAAACCTTTGAGAGTATAACCTGGCGTCATGTGACTTTTGATGACTGATAAAGACAAGTGTCCCATGATACTTCTCAATTACCTTATTAACCTGTGCAGCCACTTTCAGAGCTCCGTGGCCAACCACCCCAAAATCCTTTTGTTCCTCTAGAGCTTCCTCATGTCCTGCCATTCATTGAGTACTCTCTGGACCAGCTATTTCTTCCAAAGTGCACCACCTCAAACTTACCAGGGTTAACTTCCATCTGACACTGATCTGCCCATTTAACCAATCTGTCTGTATCTTGCTGTAACCTATGACTTCCTTCCTGTCACCGGGTCAATCTTCATGGTATCTGAAAACCTACTTACCACCCACCCCAAACATTCTCCCCTATATCTTTTAGATAGATCAGATACAATAAGGGACTCAGTTCTGCTCTCTGTGTTATGTCCTGGACACCTGGCTTCCAGTCATACAAACAGGCTCAAACCGGCTCATACAAACCACCACACTCAGCTATTCAGTTAATTTTGGATCAAACTTGCCAAGTTACCTTGGAGTTTGATGCAGGGACAGTAAAGGAATGGTGATATGTCCTCAAGTCAGGATGGTAAGGGAAACTTGCAGGTGGTGGTGCTCCCCTTGAGCTGCTGCCCTTGTCCTTCTTCAGACGCAAAACATCTGCAGATGCTGGAACCCAAGACAAGGCAGGAGGCTGGAAGAACACAGCAAGCCAGGCAGAATCAGGAGGTGGAGAAGTCACCCCACCACCAAGAACATCTTCCCCACCCCACCCCTCTCTGGCTTCCCCAAGGACAATTCCCTCCAACAGTCCTCTGTTCACGCCACCCCCACTGCCGAATCCCCAGGTATTTTCCCCTGCAACCAGAAAAGATGCAAAACCTGCCGGTACCCCACCCCTCTCACCTCTACCCAGGGCCCCAAACTGTCCTTTCAGGTGAGACAGAGGTTCACCTGCCTCTCCTCCAACCTAGTTTACTGCATCAGGTGTTCCCGGTGTGGTCTTCTCTACATCGGGGAGTCCAAACGTAAACTTAGGGAATAGTTCATCGAGCATTACAGCCGGGCCCATAGGGGCCAACCTGACCTCCCAGTCACCACCCATTTCAAATCCCGTTCCCAGTCCCTTTCCAACATGACCATCCTTGGCCTCCTCCATTGCCAAAACAAACTACAGCTCCTATTGGAGGAACAACACTTAATCTTCTGCCTGGGCAGTCTACAGCCAAGAGGACTCATTACTGAGTTTTCCAATTTCAAATAACCTCCCTTCCCATTCCCCGTCTCCCTTCCCAGCCCCTCCCCTCCCTTCCACTGCTCCCAGCCACCAAGCGGATTCATTTCTCCCACTGACCAACCAGGTCGTACCCTCTACCCTTCTTCACCTATCCCCACTTCACCACTCTGCACCCCAGCCACCCCATTTATCTGCAGCTCCCCCACACCCACCCAGAGTCCTGAAGAGGGGATAGTATTGCAACATGAACTTTGCCTTTCCCAGACGAGAAATGTCTGGCAAAACCCAACCCCGGCTTTAACACTGATTCCTATGTGAGCACATGATTCACTTAAAGTTTCTTCACTTAAAAAGTTGCTACTTTCAGGAACACAGACATAACTTTAAGTGAAGTCTTGCTGTGGTATCAGTAACCAAATATAGATAACTTTAATTTCAGGGAGCACAGACTATAACTGAGTAAAGGGAAGGTGAGGAAAGGATTCATGTTTAAGTACTTCACCTGGAAAAGGTGGCTAACGTGGACAGCCAAGGAGTCAGAGGAAGCACAGAGCATTCATACATTCAAGAGGGAACTGAAGGGTTTTCAGGAATAAATGAAATGAGGGGGATATAATGTGTTCTTTACACTTTGTGGTTACCCAAACAAACTGCAGCCCAATGCATTCCTACGTTTCTCTGCACATTCCAGCTTCTACGAGCAAGGTGCAAGTAAACAACGCAAAATTGCTTCCCCCAGCTGTCCCATTATATGTAGCAGATACCAGTTATGGGATACTGCACTGTACAATGACAACAAAGATCTGTACTTCTGTTATCAGCACACTCCAGTCTCCACTTGCTGAAAAAAAAAACCCCATCCATACCGTAATAAACTCAGAGGCTATTGAATCAAATCCTTTCAGGGATAAATTCTATCGCTAGTGATTGCCTACCTCTGGAGGCTTCTTACTAAACACTGCAGCAACTGCACCATTGGTGACGTGGTTCTTACCTTGTCCTTGAAAATATGGGGGTTGCAGTACATGAAATCTCTGTAGCTCTCAGTCCGCACTTTATCCTGCAAATTTACAGACAAGCAAACAGACAGCTTAAATGATCAATCTTAAAATGCATCCACTGTTAAAATATTCATAATTTCTTCCCTTCTCCTCATTATACAAATAACATGAAGATTTTTATTTTGCATATGCATTTAGAGGTCAAAAATTCATCCTAACTGATAGCTCAGGATTTGCATGTTTGTCCCTTGGTTGACCGTACAATCTAATCGAACAGAAAGCCTCCTTCAGTCAGAATTAAAAGGAGCAGAATACTGGAAACATTTGAGAGGGAAATTAAAAATAGGAATTCTTGCTCTGTAAGACTGAGTACAGAGGTTAAAATTGATTCAAATTTGACTGGCAGATTTTTTTAAAAAGATGCTCGAGAAACATGAGCTTTGTATCTATTGCCAATCCCTAATTGCCCAGAGGGCAGTTAAGAGTCTACCTCATTGTCAGGCGAAAGTGAGGACTGCAGATGCTGGAGATTAGAGTCGATGTACATTTGAAGTTAATTGTTTTGCTTCTGAACTTACCCGCCAATATTCAGTGTCTGAATAATCATTGGTAGCAATTCAAAGTATTAATCTGGCCAGTGTGACTTAATAAAAGCTAAAAGAACTGCAAATACTGTAAATCAGAAACAAAAACAAATTGCTGGAAAAGCTCAATAGGCCTGGCAGCATATGTGGAAAGAAATCATTAGCGTTTTGGGTCGAGTGACCCTTCCTCAGAACTTGATCCGAAACATTAACTCTGATTTCTCTTTACACTTGCCAGATCCACTGACTTTTTCCAGTAACTTGTTTTTGAGGCAGTGTGAATTAATATTGTTTAGTTGGTCACCTTGGTTTTCATTGACAACCAGCACAGTGTTACAGCATACAGACCATTTCATCAAACCACAGGACCACCTTGACGTGTACGACTGTGCAATGCACCTTGCCAAAGGATTATTGAAAGCATACAATATGGTATCGGGAAAAACAATTTCTTTTGTATTATAAAACAGCCTGTAATTGTGAGGAAACATTCCTTTCTTTTGTATACCAGTCTGTATAGTTGTCCTCATTTATAGATTTGAATACAGTATTATTGTAAATACTGCAATACGGTATTAACTTGAATTGGCATTTAGATGACTAGAATATAAAATTAGATGTCAATTTGAAAATGCTTTTGTTTTATTAAATTAATATAAAACACAAAATAAATCTGTTTAAAAATATTTTTAATATTGTCCTCCATTGTCGCATTGATTTATCTAATGGTCCAAACTTGAAATGCCAACAAGTTCATCTTTTAATTTGATGTTTCTTTGCATGGTTAAAATTGAACTCAAGGAATTGAAAGGAGGCAGAGTTTTATCCCATTCTGCAATTGCTATGTTATCTAAGCCATACGGGATGAGATTCATCACTCCTTAGCAAGGTTTACATCTGGAATATTTTACTGCATGTTGACTAAAATGAATTAAATGTATCTAGCTCAGTGCCAGTATAATACCTATAGTTAAAAAAAGTCAATAGTACATATTTCCTCCATTCTAAATTTTGGAACTTTTTGCATTTACTGCTCATGTTAACAAGAATGTGTCGACAACCACCTGATGAAGGAGCAGCGCTCCAAAAGCTAGTGCTTCCAATTAAATCTGTTGGACTATAACCTGGTGTTGTATGATTTTTAACTTTGTATATCCCAGTCCAACACTAGCATCTCCAAATCATGACTTAACAATTCAGTTTTCCAGAAAACTTGCATCCCGCAAGATCACTTTATTTAGAAATAATTTGCCAACATTGCAGATTTCGAACCACCAAAGAAACAAGTGAGCAAGTTAAATTGCATGTAGAAGGAGGCTATTTCCGAATTGCCCATGTAAAAAGACTTTCAATTACTTTCCTCAAAAGAACAATTTGTACTAAACCCAAATAATTCACAAGCTATAAATGCTCACTCCCATACTGATGAAAAGTTATTGACCTGAAACATTAACTGTTTTTCTCTCTCTGGGGCCATAGCCTGATGAGTTGTTTCTAGTATTTTCACTTTTTTTTTTCCAAACTGTTTCTTCACAATGCTGCTACCCAGTGTGGCTCTTTAGGATCATGTATTCAACCTTAGCATTATCTGTACCAGAAGTAAAAACACAAAATAATAGCACCTCTCAAGTCAGAGTAACAGCTTTTAAGCAAGAATAAAGTCAGGGAATGTGCAGGGGGAGACAAGGTTCTGTAATTAGATCGGTAACAGGTATTGGGGATGGTCCTAGTGAGGTAGAAAGTAGTGTTCAGAGAAGTGTATAATTGCAGAATAATAGAAGAGGAACATGTATTTGCTGCCTATACAAAAAGTTCTCCCTCTTTTTCCTTAACACTCTTGCCCAATGAAATATGTAACATCTTCCAGTCAATGGTTGTTGATGCATCTCTGGTATCTGTTTTCTTGGTTTTAACCTCCGGTGTTTTAGGTGTATTTGGAACATCATCTCTCTAATTTTTTCCTGAGGTGACAATGTTCGGAGGTTTACACAATGTCATGGTATTCACCGCTAAGGTACAATGTCCTTCAGATGATCCACTTACTGTCCTGTCCTTTGGAAAGATGTCCACATCTTCCTTTGGTAGTTATTTACATATCTTCAATTGTTTCTGGCACATTGAGTCTGGTTGATTTGCATGATTTTGCCATTCTGCATATTGTTATGCACCAGACCAAACACCCTCAAAATATATTAAGATAGCCTAGTTCCAACTTTTTTTATTTTAAAGACAAGTGCCAAGTGTTACGTTCCAGATACAATTCGATTAGTCAAACTATCAATCTTATGGCAAAACATACTTCATTTATACACTATAGTTAAAATGCAACAAAAGAAATTGAAGTAACAGCTTTATTGGAAAACGTAACAATAATGGATTATTTAACTACTAAACAGTAACTTCCAATATAGTAGCATCCCATTACATACCCTTGGCAAAGGCAAATTTAGTAAAATAGGTTATCTCAATGTAATTCTGGCAGCAGGATGACAGCCCCCAAGTTGTAGCTGTAACAGAAAGGAAAACCAGCTTCCACATTAAACTTCAAGACCCGAGCAGCAGCTACTACTGAAAAACTAAAACAAAACCCTGATTTTTGGGTTTTTTACCTCATTCATTCAGGCTACTTCTATTGTTCCAACATTTTTTTTAAAAAGCCCCTCAAGTTGTTTATTGGATTCAAATGGACAGTTTGGAACCTCTGTCTGAAAACCTCCCTTTTAAAACAAAATGAACAAAATATGCCTCTTAAAGCTACCTTGATGTACATTTTCAGTACACTACAATACATCCCGTCTAAGCATGCAAATATTCTTATCTACAGTCTATTTCAGTCTGATTTTCTCCGCCACCAATTGCCTCTGTCTTCTTTAAGTAGCGATGTGTCAGCAACTACATTCTCTCGTCCTGCCAAGTAATAGAATTCATTGCAGCCATTCAATTTGAAAATTATATCTAAACAATCTGGAATATCTGTCTTTAAATTTTACCCCAAAACACTAGGGTTATGATCAGTATGTACAATTGTCTCTGACACATTATTCACGCACATGTCTGGTCTGGATGCTACTAAAGTGCATTACTTGATGAGATAAGCAAGTTGAACAGCAAAATCACTATTTCTAGCAAATTTCCTCAAAATGCTGGCATATTTTTAAAATCTGTTGTATATGTTACTACAAGTGCATAACTTAGTAAGATAAGCAATTTTACACAATAAAATCAGCTTTTCTAGAAAAGCTTCACATATTCTTGTGATCTGTTGTAGATGATCCTACACAACATAACTTCGTGAGAAAAGTATAGCAACGGAAAATATGACTAGCTGGGTAGCTATGTCACATGCCAATACAACAAAATAAGCACTGATACTTGATCACAAGCCTTGGAAAGTCAAAATATTTACCTTTGTCCACTGATGGAGTCATAAAGCATGGAAACAGGTTTGTCACCCAACTCAACCATGCCAGCCAGATTTACTGAACTGAATTAGTCTCATTCATCTTAATTTGGCCCATATCCCTTTAAACCTTTACTATCTGTGTACCTCTCCAAATGTCTTTTAACTTGTAACTGTACCTGGCTCTATCATTTCCTCTGGCAGCTTGTTCTAAATACACACCACCCTCTGTGTGAAAAAGTTGCCTCTCAGGTCTCATTTAAGTAGTTCCCTCCTCACTTTAAACCTATGCCCTCTAGTTTTGGAACTCCCCTTCCCTGGGGAAAACATCTTAGCTCTTCACCTTATCTATGCGCTCATGATTTTATAAACCTCCATAAGGTCATCGCTCAGCTTGCGACACTCCAGGGGAAAAGAAGACCCCGCCTACCCAGTCTCCCCTTATAACTCAAATCTTCCAGTCTCTGTTACATTCCTCTAAGTTTTTTTTGCACCTTTTATACTTTAATAACATGCTACAACAGGGCGACAGAATTTCATGCAGTTTCACACTTAGAGTACAGGAGTTAGGTCATTGGTAAGGCTATGTTCTGACTGATGAAGGTAAGAGTGTCAAATGTGGCCTTCGCCACCCTAACTACTTTTGACTCAATTTTTTTAAGGAACTATATACCTG
>NW_025210315.1:0-1394 GCF_004010195.1 Chiloscyllium plagiosum
AATCCACATTACTGCCTACTCCTGATGGCCTTACACCCCCTGATTTGAATATGGTACAATTACAACATTTAAAAGACATTTTGGGTGGATTCATGACTAAGAAATGCTTGGAGGGATATGGGCCAGGAGCAGGCAGGTGGGGCTAGTTTAGTTTAGGATTATGTTCGGCATCGACTGAAGGGTCTGTTTCCGTGCTGTATGACTCAATGACCCCATCTCCTCCTTTTCACAAAATCACTTAATCTCTCCTATAAATGGGTGGCGTTTGATTTTTAAGCAGTGACACTTTGTTTCATATTCTTCCAAAAGAGGAAACATCCTCTCCACGTTGGGACCCAAGTTTCAATCAAATTACCTGAACGTAGGCCTCGCCTGTCTAACCTTTACTCTTGTTATAGTACAAGTCTGATGGTGGAATTTGAATTCAAAATCTGGAATTCAGGTCTAGTGCTGACCATGAAACCATTGTCAAATGTTGGGATGACACGATGAGATTCACTAATGTCCTTTAGGGAAGGAAATCTGCTGTCCTTACACGGTCTGGCCTGCATGTGACTCCAGACACACAGACTCATAACTCCCTTCAGGGTATTTGGGGGTGGACCATAACTGCTGGACTAGCCTGAGACACCTACAGCCCATGAGTGAATTAAAAAAAAAACACAATTGGGATCTGGGAGGAGTTGATATGAAAGAGGAAGTGAAGGCTGGGTCAGTTGAGGCATGACCTTAGAAAATGGTGGGGCAGTCTTGAGGGACTGAATGGCGTATTCCTGCTCCTGTCCCTTATGTTAGACTGTGAGACATCAGACTGGGGGGATCTCAATACAATTTGAACATTAACTCTTTCCAGACCATAAACATACAGGACCCTAGTGATCCAGATGAGTTTTTATGGAGAAGTGACAGTCTTATGGTCACCATT
Source organism: Chiloscyllium plagiosum (assembly GCF_004010195.1). Taxonomy (NCBI): domain Eukaryota; kingdom Metazoa; phylum Chordata; class Chondrichthyes; order Orectolobiformes; family Hemiscylliidae; genus Chiloscyllium; species Chiloscyllium plagiosum. Next base: position 926 of record NW_025210315.1, read on the forward strand.
ATTGATACCTGGTGTTATGATTCCCAATTTGGAATTAATTGAATTAAAATCATACTATCTATTGGAGTGGGACTTGTACTCATGTTTCCAGAGCATCATCCTGGGTTTTCTAGATTGCAAATCACTATACCATCATGGAGCCAGTGAAGCTGGGAAGTTCAGTGTGGCCTTCTGCTAGCTGAAGTTGCCAAAGAAGCAAATAGAGTTTTCATCACTAAGTAAAGTCAGGCAGTCATAGTCATAGTGTCATATAGCATGGAAACAGACTCTTTATCCATAATTCCAAACTAAATTAGTCCGACCTGTCTGCACTTGGCCCATATCCCTGCAAACCTTACTTATTCATGTACTTATCTCCATGTCTTTCAAATGTCATACGTGTACCTGCATCCACTATCTCCTCTGGAAGTTCATTTTACATACACTCACACACGCCCAAACCCTCATATACCAACACACACACACACCA
>NW_025210315.1:4596-10603 GCF_004010195.1 Chiloscyllium plagiosum
TCCTTCTCACTCTCTCTTGTTCTCTCTCTGTGTCTCATTCTCTCTGTCTCTGTCTCTCTCTCCCCCCTTAATCTTACTCTCACACTCTCTCTTCTCTCTCTGTCTCTCTTCTCTCTCTGTGTCTCTCTCTCTCTCTCTCTGTCTCTCTTCTCTCTCTGTGTCTCTCTCTCTCTCTCTCTGTCTCTCTTCTCTCTCTGTGTCTCTCTCTCTCTCTCTCTGTCTCTCTTCTCTCTCTGTGTCTCTCTCTCTCTCTCTCTGTCTCTCTTCTCTCTCTGTGTCTCTCTCTCTCTCTCTCTGTCTCTCTTCTCTCTCTGTGTCTCTCTCTCTCTCTCTCTGTCTCTCTTCTCTCTCTGTGTCTCTCTCTCTCTCTCTCTGTCTCTCTTCTCTCTCTGTGTCTCTCTCTCTCTCTCTCTGTCTCTCTTCTCTCTCTGTGTCTCTCTCTCTCTCTCTCTGTCTCTCTTCTCTCTCTCTCCCACTCACCTGGTAGATTTCAATTAATGTGAAAATAAGATTGTACTTATTTCTTTTGCTTTACTTTATATTTCCCCGTTTATTACTGTGAGATGCTAATTATTAGAATTAGGTTGTGTTTAATGTGGGTTAATCCAGTGTTTCGCCTAATCCAGTTGGGTCGAGCGAGTTTCCATTTCCTTTCAAATGTGCTGACCCTGTATTTGCTTTCAATTTTTTTTGTTTAGAATGATGTTTTTTTTTAACTTTCTGTTGCCTTTAGTTCATTTGTTTGTGGGATGTGGGCATTGCTGGCTTGTCCAGCATTTATTACCATCCCTAATTGCCCAGAGGGTAGTTAAGAGTTAACCACATTGCTTTGGGTCTGGAGTCACTTGTAGGCCAGACCAGGTGAGGATGGCAGATTTCCTTCCCCAGTGAATGCCATTGAACCAGATGGATTGTTACATCAACTGGCAGTGGTTACATGGTCTTAGCAGAAAGTGAGGACTGCAGATGCTGGAGATCACAGTCCAAAGGGTGGTGCTGGAAAAGCACAGCAGGTCAGGCAGCATCCGAGGAGCAGGAAAATCAACATTTTGGGCATAAGCCTTTCATCAGGAATGGACTTAGGTTGGCTTTGATTCCAGATTTTTATTGAATTCAGATTTCACTGTCTGGCAATGATGGGATTTGAACACATGTCCCTCAGGAGTTATTGTTTGCTCATCCAATGACATTGCTATCACAATGACATCTTAGAACAAAATCAGATCATGGTCATCCTTCGTTGGGAGCTTCTCAGGGAACTGGTGGAAACATTAAATAAGGAAACTCAATCAAATCAAATTAAACCAATTGGCAAAGGAACATTAAATAAAAACCAAAAAAACTGCAGATGCTGCAAATCAAAAACAAAACCAGAAATTGCTGGAAAAGCTCAGCCAGTCTGACAGCATCTGTGGAGAGAAATCGGAGTTAATGTTTTGTGTCCAGTGACCCTTCCTCAGAGTCCTGTTTTTAATAGGCCCTCCGATTGAAGATTGGTTACAGTTCAGCACAGAATCCCAGACAGTGAGACTGGAATCCGATCTATTCAATCTCTATACACTATGGAATTACAGTTCACCATCACCCACTTGTGGAATTTGGCTTCTTTAATCAATTGAGCCTAAAAGAAAGGGTGTTAAATGTACAGTGAGGTGTATATTTGTTTTAACAATGGAAAATAAGTACTTCTGAGGTCACCATTTGCAGCCAGTTACAGATGAACCACTCCAGGTTCGAGAGAAGATTGTGGATACCTGTAAGTCAATTTTAAGGTAATTTTATTTAAGGCATTGAGAGGATATCAAACAGCAAGTGTGAGGCTTAAGTGGCTTAAGGGTGTATTCTGTACCCAGGACTTCAAATTGAAGATTTTTTTTATCTCATCAGACACAATCCATTGCAATTTCTTTTTGTGCTTTTTATACTCTGATCCCAAGAAAATGAAAATCTGCTTTGGCTCAGTGAGTAGCACTTTTGGAATCTTCAATTCCCAACTAACCTCACTAAAACTGTTGCTCTGGCCAGTATAACATTGCAGTCTGTGAGACTGCCCAGGCTGGAACTGATCGGCATGGATGGGTTCGACCGAAGGGTCTGTTTCCATGCTGTACATCTCTATGACTCTATGATGGTCTGTATTTCCCACGGCATTACAATCCTCTGAGCTTGATTCAGAGAGAAAAAAAAAATTCTTTAATGGGATATGGAAGTTACTGGTGGGGCCAGCATTTGAATTCAACTAGCTTTATTGCCACCTGCAATGGTCAGTGCATTGAGTACAGGAGTTGGGAGGTCACGTTGCGGCTGTACAGAACATTGGTGAGGCCAATTTTGGAATATTGCGTGCAATTCTGGTCTCCCTGCTACAGGAAGAATGTTATGAAACTTGAAAGGGTTCAGGAAAGATTGACAAAGATGTTTCCAGGGTTGGTGGGTTTGAGATATAGGGAGAGGCTCAGTAGGCTAGGGCTATTTTCTCTGGAGCATCGGAGGCTGAGAGGGGACCCCATAGAAGTTTGTAAAATCATGAGGTGCATGGATAGGGTGAATAGTGAAAGTCTTTTTCTCTGGGGTGGGGAGTCCAAAACTAGAGGGCATAGATTTAAGGTCAGAGGGCAAAAATTTAAAAGGGACAACTTTTTCACACAGAGGGTGGTGCGTGTGTAGAATGAGCTGCCAAAGGAAGTGGTGGAGGCTGATACAATTATAACATTTAAAATGCATCTGGATGGGTATAACATTTAAAATGCATCTGGATGGGTATATGAATAGGAAGGGTTTAGAGGGATATAGGCCAAATGCTGGCAAATGGGACTGGATTAATTTAAGATGTCTGGTTGGCATGGACGAGTTGGACCGAAGGGTCAGTTTGCGTGCTGTAAACAGTATGATTGATTAGATTAGATTCCCTACAGTGTGGAAACAAGTCCACACTGACCCTCCGAAGAGTAACCCACCCAGACCCATTTCCCACTGAGTAATGCATCTAACACTATGGACAATTTAGCGTGGCCAATTCACCTGACCTGCACATCTATGGATTGTGGGAGGAAACTGGAACACCCAGTGGAAACCCACGCAGACACGAGGAGAATGTGCAAACTCCACACAGACAGTCACCCGAGGCTGGAATCAAACCTGGGACCCTGGTGGTGTGAGGCAGCAGTGCTAACCACTGAGCCACCATGCCGACCATTGTGTAAGTATAAACGCATACAGTGAAAAGTTTACAATTTGCCACTTACAGTGCCATCTTGGGTACAAGGTACCTAGGTACAGGTTCTTCAGTACAAGTTCTTAGGGGGAAAGAAATTAGAAGTGTAAAGTCCAGTATTACAGATGGTAGGAGTAAATCAGAAAGTACAGAAATAAAAAGTTGCCATTTCCAATTGGCTTGCTAGCTGAGGGTAATTCAGGCACGACCACAAACAACAAGAGGACATTTCTGTGGAGAGAGAAAAGGAGTTCATGTTTTGAAATTGAAAGACTCTGCTTTGGACTCAAAATGTTACCTCTGTCTCATCCTCCACAGATGCAGCCAAAGTTGCTGAGTTTCCAGCAGCAGTTTCTTTTTTATTTCAGAAATGCAGCATCCGCATTTAATGAAGCGTCAGCTACATTAATGTGGGTCTGGAGTCACTTGTACATCAGGAGGTTCCTCATGATCATTGATTATCATTAGGACCAGCTTTCAATTCCAGCGTTAGCGACTGAATTTAGAGTCCAGCTGTGGTAGAAACCCATGCTCCCAAACTAATCATCTTGGTCTTCTGTAATTACTAGCATGGTGACCTCATCGCCGTGACACCATTATCTCCCCTCACATCAGCAGAAAAGAACAGTGAGATAGCGGGAGGTTACGAAAGGTGCTACATAAATGCAAATCTTTTATTACGTGCTGTTAAATCAGTAGAAGTAGCACTGAAATTACTTGGGTTGAAGGCTGTCTTTTCAATTTAGTCTGATTCACACTGGGTGTAAATGGAATTTATTTGCACCTGGAACTAGTAATTGGGATATAATGAGCATTACTCAGTGCGAAAGAAAATTGAAACCACCTACCTCCAAACAAAAACATGTTTTGTACCATTTTAATATTTCTTACCGGTGTTGAGTCAATAGTTTTGACATATTTTATTCTAAACTACCATTTTATGGAAAAATAGCTATCTTGACATCCTTCATTGTTGAAGATGTCCTTTGCATCATGTGAAATGTATTCATTCACGGCATCGAATTTTTTGAAAATCATTTTCAAGTTAAGCGTGCCAGGATATCTGTAAAGTGAACTGTATCTTTTTAAAAGCAAATTTCTGTGAAAAATGCATTATCAGTTATTAATGCCTGACAGATATTTAAAATCTAGTGGTCAGACGTTCCTTTCTTAACTCAGCACTTTGCACAGACTCTGTATTAATGAGAATTTAAGTGTTGCTTGTAGGATTAATGTGAGTCCTTTGCAGATGTGGAAGTTTTCATTTAGTTTTTAATCTGTAAGTCATACTTCATAGATGTTTAATATAAAACTGAAGGGTCATGCAGTGACTAAATTCAAACATGAATTAAGTCAATATCCTCCTCATATGCTCCAGAAAAAAATTGAGGTGGAATGTTTTTAAGGGTCAACTTGGGTCATTTATTCACACTTTGACTTCGACCTTGAGTCGATAGGCTTAGGCTTAAGCCTCACTATTGGCCTTAAGCTTGTAATTGAGGTTGACTCTGCAATACAGTACAACTGAAATGCTACCTTAGAGAGTGTGGTGCTGGAAAAACACAGCAGGTCAGGCAGCATCCGAGGAGCAGGAGAATCGATCATCAGGGAGGGCTTATGCCTGAAACGTCGATTCTCCTGCTCCTCGGATGCTGCCTGACCTGCTGTGCTTTGCCAGCACCAGACTCTCGACTCTGATCTCCAGTATCTGCAGTCCCCACTTTCTCCTGAAATACTACCTTGCCTGAGCAACCTTATTTTTGGATGAGATATTAAACCGAGGTAGATTCTGAGAGGTTAGAAGCTATGTGCAATTATTCAAAGAAGAGAAATGAAGGTTTGCTATTTTCTGGTCACCATTCTTCCCCCAACCTCCAGCATTAACATGGGATAAGCAGGCTTTTACATCACATTCCAGTTTCTGGGCAAAATAATGCTGGCTTCAGTAACAGTGTGATCACCTTCAGAGGTCTACAAAATTGAGCATTCTTGATAAAGCCAACACCAGTTGACAGCAATTGATCTTATAAACCCTAAAACTGCACCCTCAGTCTCTGACACTCTAGAGAAAATAGCCCCAGCCTGTTTAGCTTCTCCTTATAGTCCAAACCCTCCAAGTCCAGCAATATCCTTGTCAATCTTTTCTGAACCCTTTCAAGTTTAACAGCATCTTTCCCAAAGCAGAGAGGCCAGAATTGAATGCAGTATTCCAAAAGTGGCTGAATCAAAGTTCCATACAGCTGCAACATGATCTCCTAATCCTATACTCAATGCTCTGACCAATAAAGGAAAGGGGGCAGCACGGTGGCTCAGTGGTTAGCACTGCTGCCTCACAGCGTCAGGGATCCGGGTTCAATTCCTGCCTTGGGTGACTGTGTCTGTGGAGTTTGCATGTTCTCCCTGTGTCTGCGTGGGTTTTCTCTGGGTGCTCTGGTTTCCTCTCACAGTGAATTGGCCATGTTAAATTACCCATAATGATAGGTGCACCAGTCAGGGTAGGGGAATGGATCTGGGTGGGTTAATCTTCAGATTGTCGGTGTGGACTTGTTGGCCCTGGGGGCCTATTTCCATACTGTAGGGAATCTAATGTAATCTAATCGTACCAAGCGCCTTCTTCACTATCCTATTTACCTGTGACTCCACTTTCAAGAACAATGAATCTGCACTCCAAGGTCTCTGGTCAGCAACACTGCCCAGGACCTTACCATTGTGGGTGGCACGGTGGCACAGTGGTTAGCACTGTTGCCTCACAGCACCAGAGACCCGGGTTCAATTCCCGCCTCAGGTGACTGT
>NW_025210315.1:17569-19000 GCF_004010195.1 Chiloscyllium plagiosum
CATCAAAGATAGGACTGTCTCAGGCATAAGAGATCCTGCCATGACAGCACATCTGCTGAGGGAGGAGAAACATGCTCTCAGAAAGCCGTCGGCTTGTGCAGAAGCTCGGAGGTTATCAATCATCAGCTGGAATGTGTTAAATGAAAGAATGGACATGGTTTTTCATTATACTGAGACATTAATCCGTGGGAAATCAGCACAACAGATTTGGAAAAAGGAAGAAACATTTGCAGAAAAGCCAAGAATCTTTAAGACCAGAGGACAGGATATAACAATTGTGAAGGACATCCTTCAAAAGAAAAGACAGCATATCCACTGTGGGAAAGTAATTCTCTAGCTGCAAGAAACTGAATGACTTTCCATGCAAATCTTTAGCTAGAGAAAAAAAGGAGACCTATGAAGATAGCTGCTATAGAGATGGCAAACAATGATTCTGATAAATCACTTTCCATTTTACGAGAATTTGGCATGGTTAGGTCTGAAGGTGATCATTAGTTTCTGACTGTTGGAATTATGACTGTAGAAGGAGAATAACAAGTGAACATGAAGTGTCAAATGGGCACCAGTGCAACATCATGAGTTTCACACACAACTGTGTAAAGTGGCTCATAATGGCTACACATGAACGAAGCATTCAAAAGAAAAATTAAAGCTATGTCATGGAACAATATTTGTGTGAAGGGGGCAAATTAGGCTAAGAGCTCAATGCAGTGAGAAGAATGAAAAACTGAAGTTATAGATGGTAAATGTTAAACAAAATCTACTTATTCCCAGCTGAAGCAAGCATAATGATTAGACTGTTAACCCTAAATGTGCCAGAAGAGGTTTGCAGTCACTAAAACATTGACTGATGAACATATCCCAGATTACAAAGATATTTTTATAGGTCACGTATAGCATTCTGGTGAGTATCATCCAAAAGTGAATACACGTGGGAGACCAATGCAGTGTCTGCCAAGGAGTTCCAGCTGCCCTCAAGTCAAGCCCATTTATATCATATTATTGCAGCAAGGACAGCTAGTTGTATTTTACACCCAAGAGTGTGGTGCTGGAAAAGCACAGCCGGTCAGGCAGCATCTGAGGAGCAGGAAAATGGACATCGACCTCTCCTGCTCCTCAGATGCTGCCTGACTGGCTGTGCTTTTCCAGCACCACACTCTTGGTTCTAATCTCCAGCATCTGCAGTCCTCACTTTCGCCTAATTGCATTTTACATCCAGGGCATTGTCGCACATTGAATGGCACAACACTAGGAAAGAGAGAGAATCTGGTGTTTATGTCTGCTTGTGAGCATTTTAATCCATAACTGTTTAGATAGAAAAGGTAACAGTGGACTTCAGCTACAAACCAATACAAAGCATCTTCCTCAAACTGCCTCTAACAGTTCCAAAGCAAGTGCAAAGGATTTTATTTTTCTTGCAGAGATCCATTT
>NW_025210316.1:0-1630 GCF_004010195.1 Chiloscyllium plagiosum
GGGGGAAGGGTGAAATGAGGAATCTGGTGAAGTCCACATTGATGCCCTGGGGTTGAAGGGTCCCGAGGTGGAAAACGAGGCATTCTTCCACAGGTGTCAGGTGATGAGGGAGTGGCGAAGGCGGAGGCCCAGGACCTGCATGTCCTCGGCAGAGTGGGAAGGGGAGTTGAAATGTTTGGCTACAGGGTGGTGGGGCTGATTGGTGCGGGTGTTCCGGAGATGTTCTCTAAAGCGCACTACAAGAAGGCATCCAGTTTCCCCAATGTAGAGGAGACTGCATCGCGAGCAATGGATACAATAAATTACATATGTGGAAGTGCAGGTGAAACTTTGATGGATGCGGAAGGCTCCTTTGGGGCCTTGGATGGAGGTAAGGGGGGAGGTGTGGGTGCAGGTTTTGCAATTCGTGCAGTGGCAGGGGAAGGTGCCAGGAGGGGAGGGTGGGTTGTTGGGAAGCTTGGACCTGACCAGGTTTTCATGGAGGGAATGGTCTTTTCAGAAAGCAGACAGGGGTGGGAAGGGAAATATATACCTGGTGGTGGGGTCTGTTTGTAGGTGGCGGAAATGGCGGAGGATGATGCAATTTATGCAGAGGTTGGTGCGGTGAAAAGTGAGGACCACTGGGCTTCTGTCCTTGTTGCAGTTGGAGGGGTGGGGTTGAGGGTGGAAGTGTGGGACATGGATGAGATGCATTGTAGGGCATCTTCAACCACATGGGAGGGGAAATTTCAGTCTTTAAAGAAGGAGACCATTTGGTGTGTTCTGTGGTGGAACTGGTCCTCCTGGGAGCAGATGCAGTGGAGGCAGAGGAATTGGGAATGTGGGATAGCATTTTTGCAGGAGGTAGGGTGGGAGGATGTGTAACCTATGTAGCTGTGGGAGTCAGTGGGTTTGTAAAAAATGTCAGTGTTGAGTCAGTCCTCTTGGATAGAGATGGAGAGGTCCAGGAAGGGGAGGGAGGTGTCAGAGATGATCCAGGTGAATTTCAGGACAGGTGGAATCTATTGGTGAAGTTGATGAACTATTAGACCTCCTTGTGGGAGCACAAGGTGGGGTCGATGCAGGAAGAGGTGCCAGTGTAACTCCGGAAGATGGACTGTTCTATGTAGCCGACAAAGAGACACGCATAGCTGGGGCCCATGTGGCTGCCCATGGCTATCCCTTTCATCTGGAGGAAGTGGAAGGATTCAAAGGAGAAATTGTTGAGGGTGAGGCCCAGTTCAGCCAAACAAATAAGAGTTCAGTGGAAGGGTACTCACAAGGTGGGGTCGATGCAGGAAGAGGTGCCAGTGTAACTCCGGAAGATGGACTGTTCTATGTAGCCGACAAAGAGACACGCATAGCTGGGGCCCATGTGGCTGCCCATGGCTATCCCTTTCATCTGGAGGAAGTGGAAGGATTCAAAGGAGAAATTGTTGAGGGTGAGGCCCAGTTCAGCCAAACAAATAAGAGTTCAGTGGAAGGGTACTGGTGGGGATGTCGGGAAAAGAAGAAATGGGGGGCTTCGAGGCCCTGGTCATGGTGGATGGAGGTGTAGAGGGACTAGAGGGAGGAAGAATGCCTTATCTTCTGCCTCGGGACCCTTCTACCCCAGGGCATCAATGTGGACTTCACCAGTTTCCTCATTTCC
>NW_025210316.1:15396-17006 GCF_004010195.1 Chiloscyllium plagiosum
CATTACCTGTGCACTGGCTCCCTGATAATCTGCATTATCTGCGTGAGAGCTTCCTCATAATCTTCATTACCTGTGCACTGGCTTCCTGGTAATCTGCATTATCTGCATGCGAGCTTCCTGATTATCTGCATTACATGTGCACACTGGCTACCTGATAATCTGCATTACCTGCGTGAGAGCTTCCTCATAATCTTCATTACCTGTGCACTGGCTTCCTGGTAATCTGCATTATCTGCATGCGAGCTTCCTGATTATCTGCATTACATGTGCACACTGGCTACCTGATAATCTGCATTACCTGCGTGAGAGCTTCCTCATAATCTTCATTACCTGTGCACTGGCTTCCTGGTAATCTGCATTATCTGCATGCGAGCTTCCTGATTATCTGCATTACATGTGCACACTGGCTACCTGATAATCTGCATTACCTGCGTGTGAGCTTCCTCATAATCTTCATTACCTGTGCACTGGCTTCCTGGTAATCTGCATTATCTGCATGCGAGCTTCCTGATTATCTGCATTACATGTGCACACTGGCTACCTGATAATCTGCATTACCTGCGTGTGAGCTTCCTCATAATCTTCATTACCTGTGCACTGGCTCCCTGATAATCTGCATTACCTGCGTGTGAGCTTCCTCATAATCTTCATTACCTGTGCACTGGCTCCCTGATAATCTGCATTATCTGCGTGAGAGCTTCCTCATAATCTTCATTACCTGTGCACTGGCTTCCTGGTAATCTGCATTATCTGCATGCGAGCTTCCTGATTATCTGCATTACATGTGCGCACTGGCTACCTGATAATCTGCATTACCTGCGTGTGAGCTTCCTCATAATCTTCATTACCTGTGCACTGGCTCCCTGATAATCTGCATTACCTGCGTGAGAGCTTCCTCATAATCTTCATTACCTGTGCACTGGCTTCCTGGTAATCTGCATTATCTGCATGCGAGCTTCCTGATTATCTGCATTACATGTGCGCACTGGCTACCTGATTATCTGCATTACCTGTGCGCGAGCTTCCTGATTATCTGCATTACCTGCGTGCGAGCTTCCTGATAATTTGCATTACCTGTGCACTGGCTCCCTGATAATCTGCATTACCTGCGTGTGAGCTTCCTCATAATCTTCATTACCTGTGCACTGGCTCCCTGATAATCTGCATTATCTGCGTGAGAGCTTCCTCATAATCTTCATTACCTGTGCACTGGCTTCCTGGTAATCTGCATTATCTGCATGCGAGCTTCCTGATTATCTGCATTACATGTGCACACTGGCTACCTGATAATCTGCATTACCTGCGTGTGAGCTTCCTCATAATCTTCATTACCTGTGCACTGGCTCCCTGATAATCTGCATTATCTGCGTGAGAGCTTTCTCATAATCTTCATTACCTGTGCACTGGCTTCCTGGTAATCTGCATTATCTGCATGCGAGCATCCTGATTATCTGCATTACCTGTGTGCAAGCTTCCTGATTATCCGCAATACATGTGTGCGTGCTTCCTGATTATCTACATTACCTGTGCACTGGCTCCCTGATAATCTGCATTATCTGCATGCGAGCTTCCTGATTATCTGCATTACATGTGCGCACTGACTACCTGAT
>NW_025210316.1:17072-19000 GCF_004010195.1 Chiloscyllium plagiosum
TGCGAGCTTCCTGATTATCTGCATTACCTGTGCATTGTCTACCTGATTATCTGCATTACCTGCGTGCGAGCTTTCTGGTAATCTGAATTACCTGTATGCGAACATCCTGATTATCAGCTTTACCTGTCTACAGGCTTCCTGATTATCTGCATTAACTGTGTGCGAACTTGCTGATTATCTGCATTGCCTGCGTGTGAGCTTCTTGATTATCTTTATTACCTGCGTGCGATCTTCCTGATTATCTGCATTACCTGTGTGCGAGCTTCCTGATTATCTGCAATACATGTGTGCGTGCTTCCTGATTATCTACATTACCTGTGTGCGAGCTTCCTGATTACCTGCATTACCTGTGTGCACGAATACTGATTATCTGCATTACCTGTGCGCGAGCTTCCTGATTATCAGCATTACCTGTGTGCGAGCTTCCTGATAATTTGCATTACCTGTGCACTGGCTTTCTGATAATCTGCATTACCTGTGCACTGGATTCCTGGTAATCTGCATTTCCTGCGTGAGAGCTCCCTGATTATTCCCATTACCTGTGTGCAAGTCGCCAGATTATCAGCATTACCTGTGCACTGTCTTCCTGATAATCTGCATTACCTACGTGCGAGCTTCCTGATAATCTGCATTACCTGTGCACTGGCTTCTTGGTAATCTGCATTACCTGTGTGCGTGCTTCCTGATTATCTGCATTACCTGCATGAGAGCTTCCTGGTAATCTGTATTACCTGTGTGCGAGCTTCCTGATTATCTGCAATACATGTGTGCGGGCTTCCCGATTATCTGCATTAACTGTGTGCGAACTTGCTGATTATCTGCATTACCTGTGTGCGAGCTTCCTGAATACCTGCAATATTAGTGTGCATGCTTCCTAATTATCTGCATTACCTGTGTGCGAGCTTCCTGATTATCTGTATTACCTGTGTGCAAGCTTCCTTATTATCTTAATTACCTGCATGCGAGCTGCCTGATTATCTGCATTACCGGTGCACTGGCATCCAGATTATCTACATTAACTGTATGCAGGTTTCCTGATTATCTGTATTACCTGTGTACGAGCTACCTAATTATCTGCATTACCGTTGCAATGGCATCCTGATTATCTACATTAACTGTGTGCGAGTTTCCTGATTATCTGTATTACCTGCGTGCGAGTTTCCTGATAATCTGCATTACCTGTGCACTGGCTTCCTGATTATCTACTTTACCTGCGTGAGAGCTCCCTGATTATCCCCATTACCTGTGTGCAAGCCTCCAGATTATCAGCATTATCTGTGCACTGGCTTCCTGGTAATCTGCATTACCTGCTTGCGAGCTTCCTGGTAATCTGTATTACCTGTGTGCGAACATCCTCATTATCAGCTTTACCTTGTGCGGGCATCCTGATTATCTGCATTTACTGTGTGCAAGCTTCCAGATTATCTGCAATACGTGTGTGCAAGCTTCCTGATTATCTGCATGACCTGTGTGCGAGCTTCCTGATTATCTGTATTACCTGTGTATGAGCTTCCTGATTATCCACATTACCTGTCTGCGAGCTTTCTGATTAGCTACATTACTTGTGCGAGCTTCCTGATTATCTGCATTACCGGTGCACTGACCCCCCGATTATTTACATTAACTGCGTGCGAGTTTCCTAATTATCTGTATTACCTGCGTGCAAGCTTCCTGATACTCTGCATTACCTGTGCACTGGTTTCCTGATAATCTACATTACCTGCATGTGAGCTTCCTGCTAATCTGCATAACCTGTGCATTGGCTTCCTGTTAATCTGCGTTACCTGCGTGCGAGCTTCATGATTATCTGCTTTACCTGCATGCGATCCTCCTGATTTTCTGCATTACCTGTGTGCGAGCCTCCTGATTATCTGTATTACCTATGCACGAGCTTCCTGATTATCTGCATTACCTGTGCACGAGTTTCC
>NW_025210317.1:0-1918 GCF_004010195.1 Chiloscyllium plagiosum
TCTTTGTACTTTGCATATATTGGTGGGTGCAGAAAATCATTTTGTTCCTGTATTTTTATTGCATAAACGCATTTCATTAATATTGTCTCTGCTAATTCCTCATTGTAGATGTATTCTTGAATCTGTTCTTCATATGAGTTATAAAGAGTAACATTCCAATTCTGCTAAATAGGGAATATCACTGTACCTCCACCCAGTCTAATCAGCCAGGTCCCCCAGTCCTCTCCGTCTTCTGTCTTTTCCCCAATATCATAATCACAATGTAATTGAAGTCCATTAAATGACACTTCATGACAGTTCCTTAACATCGATAGCATCAGCAGCATGACCCACACCTGCCCTCTCTGATCCTGGAATAACAATCTGAACTGTGTTGGCCATGTGCATTCTCCGTTAACGTATCCATGCCGTTTGTTTGTTGTAACTCACGTTTTTGTTTTGTCAGATTTTGCGATCAGATCATGGATGATAGTTGTTTTCTCAATGTTTTACTGATTTTGCAATGACTGATCGGTAGTTACGTGATTTATTTCTGTATTTATGTTCCGTTAAACGTCTGGCATTACTTCCATATCCAAGGCTGACTGAATTATTACACACAATCAATCTGCCATCTTCAACATCCCTTCATTCAGTCACACTCGCATATCACACCCAGAATGCATAAATGTTCAACATTATTTTGAATTTTAATGAAGTAGCATTGAATTCAAAGGTGCTAACTGGAGCTCTTTGTTCAGCGATTGCAATTATGTCAGTCTCCATGGATCGTATGCGTCCCTAGGGACTTTCTCTCTTCTATCAATGAGGGAATGCTTTCAGTGTTTGATCCCATAGTGTGAGCGGGAGCATGTCCAACAGCAATAAGAGGGATTAACAGTTTCAGAGAGAAGGGCAGGAGAGATGGAAATCTGGGAACATTAGACTGGAATGTTCCAACAATAGATAGGAGTTTATCCTATGGTCTTTACTTGCTTTCCCGGCCTTGGATATCATTAGCATCGCGGATTGAAAATGTAACGCTGGTTATTCAAGCTGGTTACTATCCTATCCTTGCTATAGTTGGTGTTCCTGGTAAGTCACTCTGTCTTAGATTTAGATTACAGTGTGGAAACAGGCCCTATGGACCAACAAGTCCACACCGACCCGCCGAAGCGAAATCCACCCATACCTCTACATTTACCCCTTACCTAACACTACGGGCAATTTAGCATGGCCAATTCACCTGACCCTGCACATCTTTGGACTGTGGGAGGAAACCGGAGCACCGGGAGGAAACCCTCGCAGACACAGGGAGAACGTGCAAACTCCACACAGTCAGTCGCCTGAGGCGGGAATTGAACCCGGGTCTCTGGCGCTTTGAGGCAGCAGTGCTAATCACTGTGCCACCGTGCCGTCTGTTTAGTGAAACGGTCTGAACGGATTCGATGCTCATGATATGTAGATTTTGGGAAGGTGCAAGCCAACGTTTTCAGCTCCAATCAAAGATTCCATTCCTTAGAAATTATAACTAGCAAACTATTATTTACAAATTACTCGCCAATACGCGAGGGTAAAACACACTGTTCTCAACCTCTTTGATTCATTTTCTCCTGCAAAGTGTACATCTCCATATCCTCCCCACATACCAGTCCTGTCCAGTACCACCATTAAGACGTCCCAGTCTCCTCCTCAGCCTCAGCTGAATTCCTGAATAAACCATCGTTTGTGAATTTGTTAATTCCAGATACATCTGTTTCAACTCCCTTCTTACCACGTGCCCACTGCAAAATAATTGCAATTGAGATGTTTAACTTGTTCTCTGCACAAAATCTGAAAGATGGGCAGACAGTGTATGGTGGGTCACGTCATTGGCTCGTATTCTAGAATCACACTGTTCTCAACCTCTTTGATTCGTTTTCTCCTGCAAAGTGTACAT
>NW_025210317.1:4912-7738 GCF_004010195.1 Chiloscyllium plagiosum
CAGGGGACGAAACGTTTGCAACAAAAACTTTCAGCTCGGCGAACAGAACCACAGCAACGAGCACCCGAGCTACAAATCTTCGCACAAACTTTGGACAACTCTATCTCTCTGCCCAACTGCCTATCTTTTCGACAGGATGAATATCCTTGAATATTCAGCTCTGAATCCTGATGCTGTTGCAGCGCTGTCACTGTAATGCCCACTATGTCGTACCTGCCAATTTATGGATGAGTCACAAGCTCATTTACCTTATTTCTTATACAGCATGCATTCCGATATGATAGATCAGTCCTGTATTACCCGTCGCTCTTCTCATTGTCATTTGTTTGTCCAGCTGTTGGTAGCTACACGGACCCTGACCACTGGATCATTCCCCTCCCGCTCCAAGTTCTGCAACCCAGATGATATATCCCAAACCCGAGCACCATGTAGGCAACACAACCTTCAGAATTCTTAATCCCGATCACGGAGAACAGTATCTATGCTTTTAACTATACTATCCCCAATTATCCATCTTTGCGCAGCATGGTGACACAGCAATGCAGCCTCACAGTGCTAGGGACTTGGGTTCATTTCCAATCTCTGGACCCTGTCTGTGTGGTCTTTGTACATTCTTCCCGTGTCTGCATTGGGGGCAATAACTCTTTTCTTTCTGTACAATACGTCTCTGTGTTTGCTTCAGATTTCTACCATCTACAGTACTTTTGCTTTTGTTCGATGATGAAATGCAACAAATGTGACAGGTTTTTGTTAAAGCAGCCGTGGTTCACGAGTTCCCAGGGTGTTTAGGAATCTTGCCCGGCCACTTGTCTGAGTGCAGTGTCCCTGAATGCCCATTCCATCTCTCTCAGTTCCCTCAGTCCATCGGCACTACATGCAGCCTTTCCTTGTGCCACCCCTGGGACACCTCACACCCCATTGCCTGGCACTGGATACTCCCTTCGCCGGACTGTGCACACAATGACATTGGGAACTTTCTGATCCGCTGGGGATGCTGGGTAAAGACCCGGCCATTGAAAGGAACAGAATAGCTAGAATCCAACTGAATATCAAAGCAGAGTAAAGAGGCTGCATTACATCCATCTGCTCTGCCATGCTCTAATCTTCTGCTTATTCTCGTCCATCTGCAAATAGATGGTCCATATGTATGCCTTGTCAAACGAGTTTAGTAGCGGGGATAGATATCAGATCCAGTGGTCATTGGACTGATTCAGTGGTCTCAATTTCCTGACGTCACACTTAAGTTTTTATTATCAAGTCTATCCAGTTGAACGAAAAGGACTTGCTGGAGTTGTGCTGAAAGGATATTTGAATTTTGGAGACATTAGAATATGTCACGTGCGAGTGAGGTTCGGAATCGTAAGGTAGCACAGTTAAATACACGATCAAAGTGCTGGTCGAGCAGGCAGCACTTCCGATATGTGAATCATTGGGATACCCGAGTCGGTAGGATATACACAAAAAGGACGGTATGAATCTGAACTGGCAGCAATTTACGATATGTAGATTATTGGGATTCACGGGTCAGTAGGATACACACAAGAAGGACGGGATACACATGAACTGATAGCACTCTCTGATAAGTGGATCATTAGGATTCCAGGGTTGGTAGGATATAAACAAGATGGACGGGATGGACCTGAACTGGCAGCAATCTCCTGGCAGGCAGGTTTGCTATTGTCCTTTACGAGGGTTTAAACTAGTGTGTGGCGGCGGTGGGGGAGGGGTGTGTGGAACCACAGCAGTAGGTCCACAGGTACAGTGACTGAGTTAGAAACTAATCCCAGAACAGCTAAAACCAACAAAACAAAAAAAAAACAGGCAGAGGGTACTGAACACAGTGGCCTGGCACTCTGAAGTGGGCTGATTTTAATATGAGGAATCTGTTTGTTTGAACAGATATTTCCATGTCGCTGCATGTCAGAAAATAGGAAGAGATAACGGTTAATTGTCCACTGTGTCCTTCACTGGACCAGCTGAATGGACAGAAGGAGGCCATTCAGCCCACCATGCGTTCATGAGCTCACCGTAATGACAACTTGAAAATAGAGGGAATGATCGGAGCTAGACTGAGAGGGAGAGGAATAAACAGAAAGAAAGACAGTGAAGTGAGATAAACAGAGTGAAATAAAAGGAGCGACAGAGTGAGTGAGAGCAAGGGGTGTCAGACGAACGTGAAGTTAGATCAGGAGACAGCATGAGGAGGAATACACAGAAACTTTTCTTAGAAACTCTCACAGACTGTAAGCCCTTTGTCTGGTGCCATACCCTGTGAGCACCATGCTGATACTGGCTGTCATCCCAGATCATTTATCGCCAATAACATCCCAGAGTTGAGTTGCTGACAGTTAAACACAATCCAATAGACCAATAGATTGCTTCCAGGGAGAAGGTGGATTAATTTAAATATTCTGAGCCAACAGGAACTTGTAGCCTCTCTAGACACTGCGTGAGAGGCAGGGGGGAGTCTCAGTGAAGGGAATCACTGGCAGAGGGGAAATCAGGATCTCAGCTCTGGGTCAAATAATGATTGATAAAGTTTGCACACCACTTCCATGGTTTTGTAATTCACATTACAATTTATATAGCTCCACATAGTAAGCATATTTTAACAATATCGTCTTTTTATAGTTTTCATACTTTGGTATGTACAGAAAGGCTTTTTATCCTAGCATTTTGTGTTGAATAAACACATTTTATTACTGAGGAAGAAAGGACCTGCTCCGATGGGACAGTCGTCATCTGAACCGCGCTGGGACCAGAGTCCGAGTGAATCCTAACCAGAGCTGGAGACAGAGCTTTACACTGATTAGGAGCGTGTGTGTG